>NC_136390.1:23627675-23842675 GCF_965140285.1 Lepidochelys kempii | reverse complement strand
CAGGGGAAAGGACACCATTTAGTAAAACTGCTGTTGGATGCATCTGAGTTATCTGAGTTTGAAAAAAAGAAATAGGTTTTTCACCATTTTAGAGATTTGGTTGAGCCCAGATAACTCAAGAAATCATGTATTTTTAATTTTTCACTCTTGCCAGGACTTTGCATCTAATTCTCCAAAGCTTGCATATGCGCAGCTTCTTTGAAGTTAATAGTGCTTCCACCCACATAAAAAGTTTGCAAGGTTTGTGGCTGTAGGACTGTATTCACGCTTCAGATGTGTGTGCATTTCTTATCATGAGCACCAATCCTGCAAAGATTTATGCATATGCTTAACTTTAAGCAGGTGAGTAGTTCTCATTGAACTCCCGAATTCAGGTCTTTGCAGAATCAAGGCTTAAGTTGCCACTAAGGCTGTTTTATTAAAAGTGGTGGGTGGTGCTATCATTCCTTCAATACAGGGTAATAAAACATCCCTTACAATGCCCTGATTTTGCTATGGGTATTGCATCAAAGGGAACTTCATTTAGGAAGTCTTAAGGCCCAGTTCTGCAAACACTCAAGTCAATGGGACAACTTACCTGAGTAAAGTTACTTGCATGCATAACTACTGGCAAGATCAGGCTCTTAGTGAGCGGATCATTGTAATTCTGGAAAAAGAAAAGGAGTACTTGTGGCACCTTGGAGACTAACTAATTTATTTGGGCATAAGCTTTCGTGAGCTATAGCTCACTTCATTGGATGCATTCAGTGGAAAATACAGTGGGGAGATTTATATACATATAGAACATGAAACAATGGGTTTTACCATACACACTGTAACGAGAGTGCCCCCCACTCTCCTCTGGCAATAGCTCACCTTAAGTGATCACTCTCATTAAAGTGTGTATGGTATTCTTTTTGCGAATACAGACTAACACAGCTGCTACTCTGAAATCTGTAATTCTGGAGTAACTCCAAATAGTGGTTTCTGTGTAAAAAATGGTGAAGTGAAAGATCAGTCAAATCATTTGTCTTTAATGGAGATTTGATGTGCCTACCCAAAGTCAGAATAGGGTCCTTAATATTAATCAGAGCTGTCTGAATAGTATTTGGTGAATAATTTATTCAAAAATTTCACAATATTTTCAAATAAATTATAAAAAGAGTTTTTTTCATATTTTTACTGACCTCTAACATTAAATGCAAAAAAGTATGTTGGACATATTTTAAGACATTTGTCTGACAAATAATGAAGTTATAAGTGTTTGAAAATCCCGTACCATGAATGTGCAGTCCACTAGCTCCAGACATACACATACAATCTGGAGTTGTACAATCTGAAATAAACACAGCTGTGTTCATCTGAATGTGTGATCCCATGTACATGTAAGAAAGTTCAAATAAATGCACTCAGTGCATTTACAGCATAATTGCACTAAGTGCATTTGACAGACCTGGGATGATGCAATCAGTTAAGCCTACTGAGCTGTTTGTTGCACATTCATATAAATACATGTTCATTAATATGTAGCCGAGAAAATGAAATGCAAAAAATGAGGGTTCATGAATTACTATTATTTTTTATTATTTATTATGTGTATTATCATAGGGCTCAGGTGCGCTGCTCATGGACCAGGACCTTGCTGTGCTATGCGCTGTACAAACACAGAATAAAAGATGGTCCCTGTTCCAAAGAGTTTACCGTCTAAGAAATGAAACCTTATCAATAAGGTTTTAAATTTAAAAAATGAGGAAATTCAAAGTTATGTTTCTTACAGCAATGTAACCAGGTCACATTGTACATTTATATGAAGGTTTAAAGCACAAAATTTTACTTTAAATACTATAAAATACTTAAAGTGATTATCTTTTCTGGTTTTAGCGGGACAGTCCCAGGTTTTCATATGATGTCCTGGTATTCTGGGAACGACTTTCAGAACACTAGAAATGTTCACCTCCTTAATCAAAGTCTTTGTTTTTCACAAGTAAAATATGGTTGTTTGAGATGTATTAGTATAAGAAAGATAATATGTTCTTTCTGCATCAGGAATAATAGTCCAGGAGAATAAGTGCTGGATGTGATGAACAATGTTTGGAGTGTGTAGAAACTATCAAAGCTATTCTTTTGCTCAAAAAACTAAGTTACTGGGGAAAAAAATCTTCCAGTTGAGAAATATGCATGGGTTACTCATGAGTCAGAAACTGGCAGTAGTGACACCAGCAAACTTTTGTATGACTATTCTGCAACCCTAAACAATGTCACCACAAAAATGTCCTAGTTTTTAGTTTGAAAAGAGTCACCCTAAAAATACTAGGTGTGCAAGCAGGCTGAGGTCTGGTAGCTGTAGAACCACAGCTTTGAATTTCCTGACATACATGCTCTTGAAAATCTTTCCCAAATGATGGCACTAACCTTAGGTTTTAGTAATATATACTCTCTACCTAAGTCTGCCTCCATGCATAAACATCTTCAGAATGGTCACAGATACATTCTGCAAAAACTGTCAGAATGTGTACTTGCAGTCTGACTGGGAATGGCTACATACAAAGATAACCCCTGAAGATTATTCCTGTTAGGAGCATGGGACGCTGCATATAGGATCAGGAGATGTAACCGCAAAAGCATGCAGACAATGGCCTGTATACCCTAGGCCCCTGCCCAGACTTCTTAAGTTTATGCAATAAGCCTTACAACATTAAAACAAGGGATCTCATATTATTCTATACCTTTTAAGGAAAATTTCACAAACTATTTAAATATACCAAAGCCAGACAATCCTTATTTGTTTGTTTGGCTTACAATATTCTAAGGAATGCTACAGTGGAACATTTATTATCAATATTATATTAATAAAAAGAGCTGAAGTAAAAGTACATGCTGATTAAGTACTGACAAATGCTTTGCATGTCTTCCTCTGCAATGGGAACCACTCATGAACAAGCCCACTATGGTTTCTGTTTACAATCTTTCTGGTGTTCACCTCAGCCATCTTTGTTCCCTTCACTAGCCTGAACATGCCCATTTGGCTTAAAATGAAGAGTAAGACCCTAAAGTGTTAAAAACAGAACAGTGACCTGGCAGGAAATTCAGCATTTGGCAAGCAGAGGACTCAAAAGGAACTGCTGTAACATAAGGCAACCATCAGTACAGAGAGCCCAATCCTGCCCGCATTGAAGTTGATAGGAAAAAATCCCACTCACATCAGAGGGAGCAGAATCCAGCCCCAGAACTCTGCACTGTGATCTTGTTCTGAAAATTTAGTGGACTTGACTCCCCTTTCATGCCCATTTTACAATAATGTAACACCATTGGAGATACTCCTAATTTACACTGATATAAGGGAGACGAGTATCAAACCGCATGTATGTGTCTGTGTGCATGGCAAATCCTGGGGTGGACTAGCAAAAGCATCCAAAAGTTGTGAAGAATGGTGAGAACAGTGAGCATCAACTGAGCTTAAAAACAACACTGCTAAGTGATTTGTGCATTTCTTTTAAATCAAGAACCTTAGAGAAATGAGGTGAAGGGTCAAAGTCACATCTGGTGTAAAGGGGGTGCAGCTGTGCTGAAATCAAGGGCATTGCATTCACTTATGCTGGGTCTGAATTTAGACCAAAAAGCAGGAAGAGTGGTGGTGGTGTGAATTGAGCTGACAACACAATATTTATGTGCTTTTTTACTCTCAAAAGATGTGCAGGAAAGAAGAGGTTGGCCCCCATCCCAGCACAGTTAATACTTAAAGCTACTTCTTTAAAAAGTCTAAGGCCTGGTCCACACCTAAAATTTAGGTTACCCTAGCTACATGGCTCAGGGGTCTGAAAAATGTCACACCCTGTGTCATGTAGTTAGATCAAGCTAACCCCCACCATGCATGCAGTTTGATCAATGGAAGAATTCTTCCATTGACCTAATTACTGCCTCTCAGAGAAGGGGATTACTTACCTCTACAGAAGAGCCTGTCCCATCTATTTTGGAAGCTCCCGCGATGTAGCTGTGCTGGTGAAGCCACTGTTGTGTAGACATAACCTAAGTGCTTATCTATGTGGGGACATAGGAAAATTAATTCAAATTATGAATTTAATATGAATTCGTTAAACCGCACTAACCCCCTCTGTGGACACTCTTATTCAGAATTAAAGTGGCCTTAATTCAGTTTAGTTTAATTCACTTTCAAAGTGAATTAAACTAAACCAAATTAAGGCCATTTTAATTCTGAATGAGAGTGTCCACAGGGGGGCTTAATGTGATTTAACTAATCTACTTGAAAGTTAATTCAGCTTAACTTTCCTGAATGTCCCATGTAGACAAGCTCTAAGTAAATTATGTCCCCATCCTGCAGCATTTCTGCTCACAAAGCTCCCATTGAAGTCAATGTGAGGAATGCAGTTATGGCAAGTTCGGTGGAGAGGGGAAGACTCAAACACACACTTTCACTTTTTGTTTTAGTCTCACAGTGATAGAGAGAATGTTATTTCCTCTTCAGATTTATGTTTTTGTGCCTGGAACAAGTCAATGAGAAGTACCTTTGTGAAGCTAAACCAACCCTCTCTACCCCCAACCTTTAAACTTTATTTTACTTAATGTCTGGAACTAGTCAAGGAGAGAATAGAAATAAAGGCCTATGAGTCTGACTGCTTTGAAAGCCACTCACTCCATTCTCACGATGAAATTGGGGGACTCACAAAAGTGAAAAATTTGGTACAGTCTCTGTCCTTCAACCACAGGTGGGCTCTTTAACATTAACATAAAAACCCTAAGAGGACTCAGAAGGGCATGGAACCAATTACTGTATGCTGCCACAGATACTGCTATTGATACTCTCTCCAGCGCAGATGAAAATCTCACAAACTCTTAGCAGGGGCTGAAAATCCCCTCACACTTGCTGGAAAACCCCCTTCCTCACAAGTCAATATCCTGTACACAGAGCTTTTTTTAACCTCAACACGTCAGATACATTAAAAAGCAGTTGGTGGATTTGCACTATAATAGAGAGGTGTGATGAACCTGTAACCCGTCTTATCATAGTACCACTTAGCCGTCATCTAGCAGAACACCTGAGAAAAACCTTCTGTAACTGAGTATTGAACCATAGCAGAAGTCTGCTGGCACGTCCACCTCCCTCAATGAATTTTTCAAAAATCTAAAGGAATTCCTACAGAGGCAACAGGAACTGGACAATTTGCAGTAGGTGCTACGCATGGTAGTACTAGTATCAGCAGAAGTGCTATGAATATGGAAGTGAGAAGCTAACAAAAGGAAGAGGCGTTTGCAGACAAGTACCTTGCTCAGCTTCCCATAACAGAAAATAGTTTTAAAATATTCAGCAGTGAAGCAAATGGGTAGAGTACTGTTGGTTCATCTGAAAACTCACTCACACCTTATGGTCACCATCTGTGGTGTGGAACGTTTTCAACCTTGACAAAGCAGATTTGTCAAAGGATATTTCTTCTCTTTGAAATAAGAGAATTAGCTGTTTCAAAACCGGAATCCGTGTTGGCACATCTACACTCAGACACACTCTGGAAAACAGTGTATCATTGCAATAAGCATTCGGTTGCCAACCTGTAAAAAAACGCAGCTGTATAACTGCTAAGCAACACCAAAGGCTACTGTTCCTTCCTCCTCCAGTAACTTTTTAAAGGATGAAGAAGAGCTGTTATAAAAGCCAATGAGAAGGAAGGAACATGCAGCAGGTGGTAACATCTGTGCCCATTAGGTCTCTCCAAAACAATCTGCTCCCTAATGTTCTCAGTGAGGAGAAGGAACAAGAATCTGAGAGTGACAGAGTTATTGGCATGGGTGGAGTAGGGAAAGGGTAGAGACTCCTACTCAAATACTGAACCTGTTGTGGAAGAGGTTTTTAGTGCCAATGAATTATTATTTCCCTCTCTTTCGCAGTGTAACTTCCGTGGGAGAATTCCCCCAAAGTCTTGCTGGCTTGCAAGCATAAAATCAACACGTGTTTTAGATATACATACATAGCCATGTTTTGTGTCATTGTTGGGATGGGCGAGAGATACTGCAGGGGGAAGTAAGAGTAATATTACAACATAGGATGGTGTTTTCCTGCTATTTTATAGTTTGCCCTTCATTGAACAATTTTCCACTGACTTTAATTAAGTTCACAAGACTACTGCATTTTTATATTTTTTAAAACTGTGAATAATTCAAATTTAAAAATTCGCCCAGTGAAATTGGCCTTTTTTGTGTGGAGAAGGCTGTAATTTCCTCATAATTACTCATTACTAAAGTTTAGTTGAAAATTGTCTTCCTCTGTGGATTGGTGTCAAATAGTTTGCTATATTTTAGATTAATTATTCAAGATCTGGACTGTGATGCTTAGTTATGATTCAACAAATAAATCAGATGGCATTGTTATGAGCTGTAGCTCACGAAAGCTTATGCTCAAATAAATTTGTTAGTCTCTAAGGTACCACAAGTACTCCTGTTCTTTTTGCAAATACAGACTAACACGGCTTCTACTCTGAAACTTGTTTCCATTCTGTGATTGAATAAAATGTGCAAGCACTTCTGGCACAGATACTCACACAGGTGAAATTAAAATTTGGCTCCTGTTAATACTTTCTCATGCAGATTTGAAATTTGCTCATTGCAAACATTCAGGCCAGGAAAATGTAATCACTGCAACGTTTGGTTTCTGCAAGGACAAAGAGTTCAAACGAGTAGTGAGCGTTGCTGAAGCAAATTCATGTACAAATTCAAACTAATATTCTTGGGGAAATGGTAGTATTTGCCCAGCCCTCCTATTTTTTAAAGCCATCTTGCTGACTTAGGGAAAGATTGTCCCTTGCCCTATATGCTTCAAAAGAGGAATAAGGAGGAGGTGGGTGACCCACATCACCAGTCGGCATGAGGGCAGACAGCAGGCTTTATGGGGCCATTACCCATACCCATTCAGGTGGGCAGGGAAGGAGAGGAGAAGGGGGTACCCCATCTGTGCTCCTTTACACAGGGCTAACAGGAAAGTGGCAATATAGGCCTTGACTGGTTCCTTACTTTCAACCAGTTCTAATATTTTAAAATTTGTATAAGCATTGTAAGATTCGTATATCAAACTGGATATAGTCTACAGGTCTTTTGGTTCATTCTCTGGCTGTGCTACAAACTTCTTGTGTGACCTTGAGCAAGTCAATTTATCATTCTATGCCTCATTTCACTGTCTGTAAAATGGGGATAATATTACTTTCTTAGTTCAAAAGTATGTTATGAAAATGAATTCATAAATGTCTGGGAGGTGCTCAGATGCTATGGTTTTGAAGGCTATAAAAGTACCTAGATAAATACATTATGCACACATTTTCTTTTCTTGTTTCTTCTAATGGGATGATGGTACTTTACTTCTTCTGACACAGGCCTCATTTTCACCACCACTTTTAAGTTTATGTTTGACTTTTGAAATCCTGTTGAAGTGCACTGCCAATTATTACAGTAGTTAGCTACTAAAATTTTACCTGACTGATGTATAGCACCTAGTTGTTGCTTGATTCATGAGTTTCCTTTCTCCAACCCTGGATAGATGTTGAAAAAATATAAGATGGTATCCCAGTGAGTACCACGTCAGCAGAGATAAGCAGTCCTACTGCACTAATTAGAATATAACTAATGTAGCTATTCGTAAGTATTTCATTTCCAGTACTGATATGCACTGCAATGCACTCCAGGGACACATGAAGTTCTTCAGTGTGAGTTATGTATCTTTTAGGTAAAGACAAAGGTAAGGACATATAATGGCATTGCCTGCCTTCAAAAGCCACAAGAAAGGGCATCGCTCTCATGATCAGCATTGTCCTTTAAAATGTGTGACAATGACTCAGAAAGAGGAACACAACAAAATCTGCAAGAAGAAGCAGTTTGTCACAATGTGGGATTCATTTCTTTAACAGCTATAACCTCAGTTTCCTGATTCAGCATTTTTATGCCTATACTTTATTATAACAAAGCAAAATGACAATATATTTGCATGGAATGGAGGAAAATTTGGGTCTAAAATGCAGGACAGTTGGGAGGTCAGAGAAAGATATTTTAGCAGGTCTGCAGTAATGGCTGTTGTGAGAGCTAGATGTTGTTTGTATGGGCACTCAATTCACTGAGATCTTATCATGGACCTTATAAGGGTTTTAACACTGTAGTAAATAAGGGGTGAAATCCTCCAAGGATTTCACCCAGTGTTTGTGAAGCACCCAGAACCTAAGACAAGAATAAGAATCAGAATAAGAGATAAATAATAAATTAAATAACATAACTTCCTCGATGTGAAACCTGATTAGCCAGATTTCACAGACAGTTTCAATTAAGTCTATTTCTCATTTTTGTTTATCTCTATTTAATATGGATAAATAATGTTATTTCATTACAATTCCCTAAAGTATGTTTTGATATTTCATGAAAGGGACAGTTAGGTTTTTTTTAAAAAATCTTTACCTATGTTACCAGATTATTAAAAAGTGAAAAAGAGTCCCATTTTCTGTTGATTGTGTTGTTTGTTTTCTGCATTTCATTCAACACGGACAATGAAAATAGAGTAGTCCATTTCTGCCTTGTGTTCCATAGGGGCAACTGAATTAATCCTACCGGGAAGTCCCATCACCTCCCTGGAACTGAGAAACTAGAATATGGGTCACCACTGAGCAACTTGAGTGTTGTGCTGCCTGATTCATTTGCTGCACCTTCAGGGAAACGAGGGAGTTCCCAGCAGGGTTAATTCAGTTGCCCATCATCCTGGGCTGTCTGCGTGTGCTTCTTGAGTCTCGGGGGATGGGGAAAGAGGAGGAGTTCAGTGTTGATATACAATCCTTCTGAGGTGGAATTGATTCCTGAAAATAAGGAGGAGCAGAGCCTGTAGATTTCACCAAGGAGTGCTTTACTCCTGTTGTTAGTTGGGCAGGCAGACAGTGCTAACATACTCCCTCAGCCTTTTAAGCTGCGCGCACAATGGCTTGTCTTCTCATCTTCTTTCTCCCCCAGGTTTGGAAATTTTCACTGTCAATTTTTTATTTCATGTATTTTCCAAAGCCACTAAAATAATTTGGCAGCAAAGGTTTCAAGTCCCACAGGCAATATAAGTTCTATGGAATAAGTTCAGCAAGAGCAAAGAGCTTAATCTTCCTCTCCCGGCCCTACCATTATTAAGAAAAGGGTAGTTTGGTCTCCAAGTGCAGTTAGTCCTTGGCCTCTCTGCTGTGACTGACAACAGGAATGGCAATTGTGGTGATGGTTTCACTGATGTAGGCACTCGTCCATTACAAACTGGACTGAATCCATTAGGTCATGTCATATATTCCACCAAACATATAGTAAGTACTTCTGGCCACTACAAGCACAAGTCAGATTTTAACTAGTGACCTAAAGGTGAAATCCTCTATATACGATTACCAAATCCCTAAAGCCATCCAGCTTCACAAAAAGTCATTTTAAAGTAAGTTTTATATTACAGGAAGTAAAGAAACCACAGGCACTATCTATGCTGGAAGTAAATTAGTATGGTGTAGAGTGATATAAATATTTACTATATTGGTAAGAATTAACTGCATTATCATCCTTCTCCTTTCCACTTCTAATTCCAGAGGACTGTCTCCAGTTTTTCAGTATTTTTAAACATGTGTCGTGTGACATTTTAGAATTTGTTACTGCCATTGTTGAACCTTACAGTTTTCTTTCTTCTTGGTAACTCCTCCACTAAATATTTGAAGGGTGCAACACTAAAACAGGGATCTCACTAGGTGAAAAAAGAGCATGTCAGTGGCCAGCATGTGACAATTTCAAATGCTATACATTTGCAGAAAAAAGGGTGCATACTTTAAGATCTCACATCTCCCTGGACATTCAGTAAAAATGGAGTACAATAAGCTGCAATGGTAAGCTTGCAATTACACAATGACCGTGATCCTATAAATTCTTGCCCAATTTATAGCACAAGTTTGCTGTACTCCAGTGTCCTACGAGTACAAGTACACTTAGGCATGAGGTGTAATGTCTGACTGAGAGTAAGTCTCAAGCCCTTTTACATACCTGATCTGTCACAAGTGCATGGGATAAAAAGGGGTAGCATATGGGAAGGCAAGAGTGTGATGAAGGAGACATGGGCTTAAGTGTGATATTTGGCTTGTAAATGAGCCTCATGGGCCTTTCTCCTGCCATTAGAGACAAAAGTAGTTTGACAGCCATGCCCCAGTATTCTTACTAATGCAAGACCCAGCACTCACCATCTTGATCATTTTTACCTTGGGCTTATTTGCACGACACGCCATACCTGAGCCCTGCAGGTTCAATATAGGCAGAAAACGATCTTTAAGAAAAATGAAATATGTTCCACCTTGTTGCACCATTTTTCTCAGTCAGTCCATTTTTGTAATTTCAAAATATCCTAGGTATAGATTTTGGAGCTGCCAAGTAACATGCTATCAGCACTTTTATTTAAACAGGAGGGCAATTTTAGACTATTAATACTAGCTGGGAAACTGCAGATAGGTGTGGTACTGTTTCATACTGCTGCATCATCTTTGTTGGGCTCTGAATAGTTTAGATAGCGGCAGACAATGCTGGTGGTATTAATCAGGAAACCATTTCCAGATGCCTCACACAAATTCCAGAGGCCATGATGATGTGTTGTGTTATCTTAATTTTCCTCTCACGCCACAAGTACAAGGGAGTGAGTTGGTCTGTGCTATGATGAGAGTCCCCTATGTCTGACAAACTAATGACTGCAAGTATACAGCAGTTCAATCATAATAAATTGAACTTTTGTATAGTCCCATCCTAGAGGATCCCAAAGTGCTTTACCACAGTATACAGTATAATATATGAGTCACTCCACCAATCACCTAAATACTGACACCTCTAAGGTGAAACACAGAAATTGTTTGGGGGCTCAGTTGCTTAATTGAAGGCAATGCTAATTTTGTTTTAACTTCAGTGGAAGCAAGATCAGGCTGCAGAAGTGCATAGTACTACTATACAATATTGTAATTTAGGACAGGAAATTAGAAAGAACACAACTGAAATTTCAGGGAAATTTAGGTGAGCAGAATATAATTAACCCCTTTAGAATCTGATAAGGATACCAGGCTTGACACACCTACTTTTGCAAAAAGTTTAATAACCACAAATGGGTAGGTCCCTTGGTTTTTCAAGCAGAATAGTTTCCTGCAACCCCCATATCAGAGCATAGATTCAGTACTGACTCTGTAGGAAAGAATGCCTCCTACTGAGCCACCATCACTACCTCCTACAGCATTTAAATATTTCTTTGTGGTCCCCAGTCATTGGATTGACCCAGCTCCATCCTTCTTAGCTGGTAAGATCACAAACCAAGACAGTACTCTGTGTTTGGTTAGATTAGTTCTAATACTGTCACCTGGATTGTGTGGTACTGTGTGATTGCAAGGTAATTTCATTTCCTAAACTGTAATTCTTTCCATAGTGATGAAGTCCAAAAACAAACAAATAAACAAAACAACAACTCTTTAGTATCCTCCATATTACTTGGTTAATTGCATAATTTTTCATTTCTAGAATAGAACACTTGCTGGTGAATCAAGAATATACTTCTTTTAAGAATTTTCTTTCTTATCATGACTGGCTTAGCAAATAACCTGAAACCCTTCTGGTGTTCTTGTAGGAGAAACAGATATCTCCTAAGCCTCTTCTTAATAATCCCTTTCTTTTCTCCATCTACCCCTTCTAAATAAATGCACTGAGCTTAAGCCTACAGAGGAGAGTGGGCAGGGCTCACATATGGGAGTTTTAAGGAAGGTGTTGCCTGTATTTATCTAATTTGGCCTTCCAACAATAATGAAAGCAAATTCTTTACAATTTATATTTTATGAGACTTTGCTGCAGTCCTCTGGAAATATATGGTATTTAGAAAGAAATGAGGAAGAAAATGAACAAACGAGAAACATCAAAAAGTAGGAAGAAAAGGTGGACTTGTGGCACCTTAGAGACTAACAAATTTATTTGAGCATAAGCTTTTGTGAGCTACAACTCACTTCATCGGATGCATTCAGTGGAAAATACAGTGGGAAGATTTATATACACAGAGAACATGAAACAATGGGTGTTACCATACACACTGTAAGGAGAAAAGGAGTACTTGTGGTGCCTTAGAGACTAACAAATTTATGTGAGCATAAGCTTTCGTGAGCTACAGCTCACTTCATCGGATGCATGACTAACATGGCTACTACTCTGAACACTGTAAGGAGAAGGTTTCAGAGTAGCAGCCGTGTTAGTCTGTATTCACAAAAAGAAAAGGAGTACTAGTGGCACCTTAGAGACTAACCAATTTATTTGAGCATAAGCTTTCGTGAGCTACAGCTCACTTCATTGGAAATAGTTTTACTTTGTGTAACGACCCATCCACTCCCAGTCTTTATTCAAGCCTAAATTAATTGTATCCAGTTTGCAAATTAATTCCAATTCAGCAGTCTCACATTGGAGTTTGTTTTTGAAGCTTTTTGTTGAAGAATTGCCACTTTTAGGTCTGTAATCGAGTGACCAGAGAGATTGAAGTGTTCTCCGACTGGTTTTTGAATGTTATAATTCTTGACATCTGATTTGTGTCCATTTATTCTTTTACGTAGATACTGTCCAGTTTGGCCAATGTACATACCAGAGGGGTATTGCTGGCACATGATGGCATATATCACATTGGTAGATGTGCAGGTGAACGAGCCTCTGATAGTGTGGCTGATGTGATTAGGCCCTATCATGGTGTCCCCTAAATAGATATGTGGACACAGTTGGCAACGGGCTTTGTTGCAAGGATAGGTTCCTGGGTTAGTGGTTCTGTTGTGTGGTGTGTGGTTGCTGGTGAGTATTTGCTTCAGGTTGGGGGGCTGTCTGTAAGCAAGGACTGGCCTGTCTCCCAAGCTCCCAGCACTCCCAAATTAATTCATTACACATAGAACATAACATTTAGATAGAGGGCTCCATTTCAGCTAAGTCTCTACTTGGCCTTCATTTGTAAGTGTGCGCAAAAAAAAAAAAAAAAAAGTCTGCATTTCTACAACTCACTGTCCCACCTGTTGTCTATTTGTATAATTGTTATTAGCAAATTACATTCCTGTAGACTCAAAAGGAATCAGTCAGCCATAGGTCAATTAATGTCTTTTAGCATTATAGGCTAAGTATGTGTAACCTTTCTACCAGGTGGTGTTGGCAGCAAAAAGGGCCGTCTTCAAATATCTATGGGTTGCTCTTGAAATTAACAATCATCGCCGACTCAAGCCCCCACCCAGAAACCTGGGAAAAAATACCTTCCCTGGGAAACCCTTAACAGGCAATACTTTACCCCTGTCAAGCACTGAGCCCATATGAAAAACAAGGAAAACTTTATTCAGGGGAAAGGAACACAGCATTAATTCAGATAAACACAACAACAATAGATCAATAATATGTTAGAAGAATAACAAGTAAAACACCTGCCCACACAGTATCTTTGGCAATAGTCCTTTGAGTCTGTTTCTCTATCTGCTGGTGTGAACATCTAATGGACAAATGTCTTTCACATGCCACTTCCCCCACCCCCCTCCTTTTTGTGAAGGAGAGACCTTCTGGCCCCTCTTACTGCAATGTCACCTCAGGCTGTGGTGTTGACTTCAGGCGTTCCGGCTCCTAACCCAATCATAGTGATTAGAGTTCTAGGGGTGCCGGTAGGAGCACCTTGCTACCACCTCTACAATGCCAAAGACAGGTCCTTAGCAGAGTTCAATAAGCTCTGTCATGACACTGGAGGGTTTAAACAGCATATAATACCCTTGATCAGTCCTCATTCCAGGGATTCACTCCTCACATCAAAATGGTGTGTGTGTTATTCCAGTGTTCTAGACTCATCACTCTGCTAGCACTACTCAAATTTAGAAATGTAACTGTGCAGCTAAAGTCAGTTACAGATAACCTACCTCTCTCTGATATTGTGAGATGTCTTAGACTAAAACAAATCCACTTCTACAGTAGGGGAGCTGACCAGGAAGCTGACTAGTACTGTGGATCGCAGATCTGAAATCCTGACACATACAGTAACTACTGACAGCATGCAAGAACCTGACACAGACTGCCAGGGCATTATTTATTATATACTGTATCAAAGCCAAAAAGTCTAGAAATCCAGTTCTGCAATGGCTTCTCACATTGCAATGAGCTGAAAGGGAGCCAGGTACAGTTAACTGCTTTCTTGTTGTCCTTTCTCAAGAGACTCCAGCCGCTTGATCAATCACAACTGCCCTTTCATTAGGATTTGTGCAGCAGAGGGGGATTT
This sequence comes from Lepidochelys kempii, assembly GCF_965140285.1. Classification (NCBI taxonomy): domain Eukaryota; kingdom Metazoa; phylum Chordata; order Testudines; family Cheloniidae; genus Lepidochelys; species Lepidochelys kempii. The sequence goes on along the minus strand of NC_136390.1, from coordinate 23,828,418 downwards.
TCTAGCTGAGTCATTAAACTAGAGGCTAATGTTTTTGATTTACTTCCAATTTGTTTTGTGTTGGGGTGGAGGGGAAGGCATATTTTGTGACAGCAATGTGTAATTTGTTTTGGTGTGAGTTCACTATATTCACCTAGCTAAATGACTGTGCAGTGTTCTTTCATATGAATTACTCCTACTTTTTGGTTTCAGCGTAGCAGCCGTGTTAGTCTGTATTCACAAAAAGAAAAGGAGGACTTGTGGCACCTTAGAGACTAACAAATTTATTTGAGTATAAGCTTTCGTGAGCTACAGCTCACTTCATCGGATGCATTCAGTGGAAAATACAGTGGGGAGATTTACATACACAGAGAACATGAAACAATGGGTGTTACCATACACACTGTAATGAGAGTGATCAGGCAAGGTGAGCTATTACCAGCAGGAGAGCGCGGGGGTGGGAACTTTTTGTAGTGATAATCAAGGAGGGCCATTTCCAGCAGTTGACAAGACTGTCTGGGGAACAGTGGGGGAGGAATAAAATGGGGAAATAGTTTTACTTTGTGTAATGACCCATCTACTCCCAGCCTTTATTCAAGCCTAAGTTAATTGTATCCAGTTTGCATCCAGTTTGCAAATTAATTGTAGTGAATGTACACAAGGGAACAGATTAAGGTTGGTTTTTAAACCTGAGTTAACTGCACACCCACAACATGTTACTAACAGGTTTTGCAGAATTTTGGGGGGATAATAATGGTGATGATGATAATATTATTTATAATAATAATACTTAATAACAATAATAATAGCTTCACCTTGCTTCTGCATTAACTGAAGAATAACTAAGTCCTGTGCTAATAAATTCATCATGTCCAAAAAGCACCCCCAAATCATCATGTAAGTAATACCAATAATACAAGCATACCTCAGTAAATATGTTCTTGGAACAACTCTGCCAGAATGTTAGACAATAAACTGCATGAGATTATTTCCAGGTATGACTCAAATGGCCACCTGCTAAATATTTCATCTAGCACAAAATATCTAACCTTTGATAAGACTCTCACTCAGTGTCCTAAAGAGCACTGAAGAAAACATAATGTCCACTGTGCTGTGTAATACTCTTCCTTCTCTAACACCTGCTAAATTGCTGCATTTGAACTTCCCCATTTTCACCAATCATTTCCAGTTTAAGATGACTAATATAGTTAGTCACAATTCTTAAGAAACACAGTGTTCAATATATATTGTTACTTCAAAAAGGCACATAGTAAACATTTTTATTTGCAGAGGTTAACATAAACAAGGAAAACAAGGAAACCACAACTATTCAGTTTTGTATGTTTTCAGAATGTTTATTTAAATTATTCTGCAACTCTTTTAGGAAACTATCCACTCTTAATTTAAAGACTTTGAGTGATAGAAAATCTACCCTATCCTTCAGTAAACAGTTCTAATGGTTAATTACCCTCACCTTATTTGTACCTTATTTCCCATTAGAATTTTTCTAGCTTCAATTTCTAACCAGTAGATCTTATTATGTCTTTATCTTCTAGATTAAAGAGACTTTTAGAATCATATATCTTCTCCCTATGTAATTACTTATTTTATGTGCATAAAAATGGACATAGGTGAGGAAGTGGAATATAACTGCAAAAGGAATTTTCCAAGAGGTGAATTAAGCACACATAAGGCTGTTGTGAACACTAGGGAGGCTGCAGCTAACATTTGTATGTTGTAGGCCTGGACAAGGGGGTTAGATCCTCAAAAGAGAGTTTTAAATTAGGTGGGAGGTCTCCTAAACAGATTTAGGTGCTGAACAGCTAGGCCAATGCAGAGCTGATTAAAGTGCAAGGCAACAGCCCAAGTTTATCCTTGATGCCAGGCAAGCAGAGGAGAGGATGCCCATAGGGAACATCAGAAAGTGTCTGCTAGTGGAGGAAAAGGGTAAGTGCAAGAAAACACAAATGTGTGATGCTAATGTGAATTGTACCTAAATCATAGGTGAGGATACAAACAGAAAGGTGGGACAGGGAACTAACTTCTGGATGAAAGGAGGGTGAGAGATGCTGGTTTTCTCTTCCTCAGCTGATTCACCTGCTTCAGGGTGGCCTGCTGGGAAGTTTTTCTGACTTGTCATATGTCCATATGTGTGGGTACACCTCTTGGAGAATGGGTGGCAGGATGGGTAACTATTGTGAAATTGTGGGGAGGAGTAGACAGTGTCTGATTGGCAGTCAGAAGGGCAGTCAAATGGAGGTTTGGTGCCACCAGCAGAATGTAAAGTGAATTCACAAACTCATCATGAGATATTACCTTGCCACGTAGACCATACACACCTGATTCTTTACTTTTCTAGTGCCAGTTACATGAATTGTGTCAGGGTTCAAAAGGCTAATATCCTGTCACATGAGAGGGGGATGTTAACCACTGACCCTTTGCTACTATTACAAAGGAGAAATAATTCAAGTAAGGCTCAGCACAGTTTACATGAGGGTAGTGGGGGTGCGGAAAGGAAAGGAATGGGAAGAGGTTACACACTTCATACATGGTCTGCAATTTTAAAAAAGCAGGATGGACTGGGACACCACAGCTTCCTCATGGGAGACAGTCTGTTGCCCTCTGGTTGGGGTGAAGTTCCCACTCCACCTTGTCATCTAGGCAGATCCATCTTGTCTTGGTAGTCAGGCAGAGTACCTAACACTTCTTTTTTCTGTCCTCCAGGACTCTGTCATCACTTGCATCATCTCTCATCCAGCTTTCACAGCATCAAGCACCTTCATCTCTCCTGGGACAAGGACACAAGGAACCTGACCTCCTCTTTGGTGAAATCTGCATTCCTCTTTTGGAGAGTTTCTGAAAGGCAGGCTGCTTCAGAAAACTGTTAGGAACAGGTAAGGATAATTTGATGGCAACCGATATCAAATTCTGATTTGAATTTGCATATACTACTAATAATGAAACTAGCAGAATGGTTGTCACCCCTTGTAAACCTAGCAAGTTGTGTGCTTACCTTCTGAAAATGCATCTGATAATTCTGAGATTAGCCATGCCAGCCCCTGCATACATGCACAGCATAAGATTAAATTGGAGGATGCATCTCACAGTGTCCTTTTACCTTACTAGCAGACTTACAGAATGGAATTTGAGCACCTAAGTTGAAAGCTATTGTTCCTTTTTTCTCTCTCTCTCTTTGGGTGTCTGGAGATTTTATAAACAGGAGACGGGAAATTCAAGATGATTTTTCCACATGAACACATATTGGCAAAGCTTTAGAGATTTCCACAAACATACATGCAAATAAAAATCATTCGTATAAATATTCACTGGAAACTGACAAAAAGTATTGTAACTATTGAAATAGATGTCTAAGTTTTAGTCAGAAGAATGTTTGTTAGATATGTTTTTCTCATACTGGCCCTGCTTTGGTAGACACAAGTATCAGTATACTATTCAATAGATAATGTGGTAGTCACATTTTTCCAAAAATCTCCATCTGTCTATAAATACTAAATAAAACTTGTGTTTTGGTGCAATATTTGCACAGCTAGCAGTTGACCCAGATCATATTTGTGATTAAATGAGACATTTTATATTACTCAGGGGAAATCCCCAGTTTTGAAACCTGCCAGTCTATCCTCAGACTACTTTTGCTGAGCTGTTGAACCTTATTTCCTGAGTTCCAGGAATTTCTTTTGGACTAGATATATCATGACATTTGTTCATCATTCTGAGTCACTGTTGTCAACTTTTTGTTCATGTGTTGGTATTGCATCCATTCTCTCCGGCGCTGATTTGACATTATCAAACATTTAAGTTTAACATAGAGCTGGCTGCATAATTTTTTGCACACCTTTTAACACTCTGCAAACTGAATTGCAATTTTCAACCTTTTGGAATTTGCTTTTTACAAAGATTTATGGCAGTGATTTTTTTCCATACAAATGTATGACATTTATTTCATGAAGACATTACATTTACTTCAGGTGGGAGCAAAATTAGTGTATCAGCCATCTAAACTGGAACCTTAAGCCCCAAGCCAGTATTAAAACAGTTAAATGACCCAGAGAAGGGTATGTGTCCTCATCTTTTGCAGCTAGAACTATGCAAGTTTACTGTTCAGAGTCCTGACTCAGTGGCAATTAAATAAACCAGAAAAGGATCTGGCCCTACGATTTGCAGTTGGAGTTCTGCCTGTGCAACCACAAACAATTACTTTGTCAAAAGAGATCATTAATTTTCAGTTTGACCTCAGCTCATGATGGTACAGTAGCCTAATTCTTCTAACAGTGATGTTACAAGTAAGGTCTGAGTCAGGGGGGCTGGAAAGGAAAATATTTAAATTGTTCTAAAAACTCCTTAGACTTGCAGTCTAGCTCCTCCTAACTCCACAAGCTGCTCCCACATTATCCATTAGGCAATCAAACGTCCAGCATTTTGAACTTCTTCTTAGTTACAGATACACTTATCCAGTCAGGGAACAGAGACGATACTCTGCGACTACGGTGACCAGTCATACAGAAATAATAATGAATAGCAAATTACTGTAGCAAACAGTTCATGAACAAACCATAGGACGAAAGAGGCTAAAATATGTTCGTATAAAGCGTTTGTTGAAAAACACATTTATAACGATTCACAAGAAGAATAAAGGCTGAAATTCATTGATTAAATTGTTCACTGTGAATAGCTCATTCAGGTCTATTTGATGGTATTGCTGTTATTACAATACAATGCTAGAAAAGCTTTTGTGAACCTATGGACACATCAACAGCTGTCTATGGAAAAGAATTATTATTAGAAAATAGTGTCCTATTTTTAACAGATAACCCAGATTCCAGGATTCAATTAGAATGAAGAGCCCATCTCTACATTCTTGTACATTCAGACATTTGGCATTCTAAGATTTTATATAATGCATCTTAAAGTGTTGTAATTGTTTGTTATTGCTTTTAACTCATTAGCGTAGCAGGACAAGGTCAAACTGCTCCATAAAAATATTCACATTATTATCTATATGATAAGATTCCAGGATTGTCATGCTGTGTATCACTTTGAAGCCTAGAATGTCTGTAGAGTCAGTAGGAAGTGATGGAAGCAGCTATAAGCATGGCTGGGAGCATGTTTTGTTTAGATTATCACCAGGTTCAATATCACTTGACCCTGTGAAAAACAACTGGAATGTTGGAATCCAAAGGTTCTGCAGCAATTGAAATGTGACAATTGATCAGAAGAAAGTAACAGCTTCATGGAGTAACAAAGAAGTGGTTCTGCCTCCAATAAGGAGGTAGCATTTTGCACAAACTTTGGGGAACATGTACAAACAGCAACATTGTTCACAGCACATGGAAGCAAGGGCACCCATTTTTGGCTTTTTGCACAAGTGACTTTACAAATTATACCCATGAAGGAGATTTCAGCTACTATTCTATTATAATGTTTCCATGTGTCAGCCCTTCAAGTTTTGGTTCACAGAGGGTTCAAGTGTTTTTCTTTTTTACTGGTTAACATGAATATGCAGAGCCTGAAGTCTGAAGAGGCTTGCTTTTAAACAAACTCAGTTTTCACATGGTTAAATCTTGTTGTAAACTCTTGTGTAACATTCATATCTGACAGTTTCTTTCCCCCTCTGCACTGGTTAATACAAGATTTGATGGCACCAGAAATGGAACTAGACTTCAGCTGTGATGCAATAAATAGAACTCTGATTTCAGGTGAACAAATTTTCCTTTGTAAAACTGAGTTATAATTTACTATGTGAGATAAACTATACCATTATGATGAGAGTTTCCCCTAACTTAGGGAATTACACAGGAGAATTAAGCCTCTGCCAGTCGGTGTGGTAAAGACATCCGAGTGGATATATAAAATAAGTTACAATGGGCTAATTTCCCCCTCCTACTGGGAAAAGAAAAAGAAAAAGAAAAAGAAAGAAAGATAAAACCCTATGGTTTTCCTCTCAGAAGGAAATTTTAGCACAGAAATTTCCTAACATTGTTCCATCAAATGAGAGAGGGTAGGGGTGGGAATAAGGGATAGAGGTTTCCTTGGTATCTCTCGCCCACCCCCAATTGCAGTGTAACAGGCCACGAAGTCTGGTCAAACACCTATAGATGGGGAAGATCAAAACAATACATGTCCTATCTGGCCCCATACAGTTCTGGTTCAGTTCCCCAGTCCAGAGAAGGTGCCTCCAGAGGTGACACAGAGCTGCAAAGGCAGATTAGATCATAGCAGGGAGGATAAAATAAGAGCACAAATGGTTGCCTCTGTGTGCAGTGCAATCGCAGATCTGTGGAGTACAATAACCCCCAATAAACTGACATGCAAATTCATGTTAATTCATATATGTCATATAAGACCAATATCTAAACTATAGCATAATAGCATTAACAGCTACACTATATTACATACATTTTTGCTCCATGGTGGAGAAATATAGAGTCACTAAGACTCAGCCCTGAGGCAACAAAACAGTTCTGATCTTGGCAAACCAAATGTCCCATTATAAAGCTAAGATATAATTATGTCAGCCAAAATCTAAAGTAATTATGAGACTTTCCACTAACTGGGGAATTACAGGAGTGTGTAGGTTTCCGCCCTTAATACACAGTCTAGGTTTTAGCTGTCAAATAATTCGTATCTCAGGGAAATTTTCCCTTGTAAGTCTGAAGTATTTTATGTGAGCATTAGGGTACATAATGGCCATACTGGGTCAGACCAAAGGTCCATCTAGTCCAGTATCTTGTCTTCTGACCGTGGCCAATGCCAGGTGTCCCAGAAGGAATGAACAGAACAGGTAATCAGCAAGTGATCCAACCCCAGTCACCCTTTCCCAGCTTCTGGCAAACAGAGGCTAGGGACACCATCCCTGTCCGTCCTGGCTAATAGCCATTGATGCCTGGCTAATAGCCATTCATATACTCCATGAACTTATCTAGTTCTTTTTGAACCTTGTTATAGTCTTGGTCTTCAGAACATCCTCTGGCAAGGAGTTCCACAGGTTGACTGTGCATTGTATGAAGAAATACTTCCCAACTGTCTAATTGCACAAAACCTAACACCCTAGCCCTGCCCCTTCCTGAGGCCCCACCCCCTGCCCCACCTCTTCCCCGAGGCCACGCCCCCACTCACTACATTCCTCCTCCCTCAGTGGCTCTCTCTCTCCCACCCTCACTCACTTTCACTGGCCTGGGGCAGAGGGTTGGGGTGCGGGGGGGAGGGCTCTAAGTGGGGGTGTGGCCTCTGAGGTGGGGCCAGAAATTAGGGGTTCAGGATGTGGGAGGAGGTTCTGGGCTGGGACAGGGAGTTGGGGTGAGGGCTCTGGCTGAGGGTGGAGTGCAGGAGGGTGCTCCAGGCTGAGGGGTGGGGCCAAGGGATTCGGAGTGTGGGAGGGGGCTGTGGATTGAGGCAGGGGGTTGGGGTGCAGGGGACGGTGAGGGCTCTGGCTGGGGGTGCAGGCTCTGGGGTGGGACTGTGGATGAGGGGTTTGGGGTGATGGAGGGGGCTCTGGGTTTGGGGGGCCTCAGGGCTGGGGCACGGGGTTGGGGCTCAGGGTTGGGATGTGGTTTTACCTTGGGTGGCTCCCAGTCAGCGGTGCAGCAGGGCTAAGGCAGACTCCTTACCTGTCCTGGCTCCCCACTGTGCCCCAGAATCGGCCAGCAGGTCTGGCTCCTAGGTGGGGGTGGGGAGGGAAGAAGGCTCCAAGCACTGCTCTTGCCCCCAGGCACTGCCTCTGCCCCCAGGCACTGCCCCCTCAGCTCCCATTGGCCATGGTTCCCGGAGTGCGGAGCTGGTGCTCAGGGCAGGGACAGTGCACAGAGCCCTGTGGCCCCCCCGCCTAGGAGCCATACCTGCTGGCCACTTCCAGGGTGCAGCACGGTGCCAGGACAGGTAGAGACTAGCCTGCCTTAGCTCCGCAGCACTGCTGACTGGACTTTTAATGGTAAAAAACCAGACACCTGGCAACCCTATGTGAGAGTCAAAAAGACACAAAGATTGGAAAAAATGTTTGTTTTTTCTGACTTTGCCAGCTAGATCAGTGTATCTAAAATAAAGCCTCACTATGAAAAAATGAGTGAAAGTGGCTTCTGCTGAATTTCAGCTTCCTGATCACATTAGAGAGACATAGCCAACCAGAGAAAAACAAGAAATGTATGTAATGTCCACCATATACTGCAACCTATGTGAAGTGACCAAGCAAACAGGTGCTGAATTGAAATACAAAGTCAACTGAAGACTATTAAAAGTTCAGACATCCAAAGACAGAAAAAAGTTTGCAAAGCACTTTTACAGACCATTCATGATCATGAGCAAAATCTCATGATTTTTGTGGACACTGCTGGAACTTGAACCAAGGCTGATTTCAAGTTCTTTCATAGTTCATATAGCTCTGATATGAAATGTCAGCTGCGTGTCAGTTAGCAGGTCCTTATGTGTTTGAGTGATTATTGCCAAACTGATGGATGAAACTGTGAACGCTGTGAAGAATTCTTCCAGGTCTGCACTTTGTATCAGAGATGATAATATATTATGTGGTTTTATTTTGTTGCTTTCTTTCTCCAAACTTTTGTCTTCAGATGTGACATATTAATGAATTGAATTCTGAACTGGAAAAACAACTATGCTTTAACAACCCTGAGGCCTATATTTATCAACATAGAATAATATTACCCAAATGACAATTTATGTGTAAAAACCCCTCTGTACTAACTACTAAGCAAAAGAATAATAAAAATCCTATAATATTCCTTTACTAAAATAAAATTAACAGAATATTTTCTTAATTGTTTAATGTCTTACTCCTCTCACTTCATTCCTTTCATCCTTATTTTTCTTGTTTTCCTTTATTCATATTTCATCTCTTGAAATCTTTATCTCTTTAATCCCTATCCTTTATGTTCTTGTTTTATCTCTCATTCCACCATTTTCTTCCATGTTTCCTAAGCCTATCTCCCTTCCCAAGCTAGACTCCCCAGGCTTCACATGCCCTCTGATCCCTTTTCCCTTTCCCCCAGTTCTGTACCTTTCCCATCTCTTTCATTTTCCTTTCAGCAATCTGCACAGAACAATACTAGAAGTAGAGTTGGCAAGCTGACAAAAAAGAACAGTTGGAAAGAAAAGTTTACTCAAAGAAAGAGATATTTCTTTTAAAAAAAATCTATGAGAAGGTGTTTGCCAAATCATCTGCTTCTTCAAATGTGGAACTTATAGTAATACTATTTCTACAGTGTTCACATGGGGTAGGGAACAGGAAGCACTTTCAGGATGCCAGATGTCTTGAATACAGCTAGGTGGGATTCAAACGTGCAGCAGGACATCAGTAATTCAGCCACAGGTATTATTTCTCATCCATCAGTTATACAAAATAACTATTATTTTACCTCTGTATTTGCACTGGTGACTGCTGCTTCAATACTGTGTCCAGTTCTGGTGTCCACAATTCAAGAAAGATTATGATCAATTGGAGATGGTTCAGAGAAGAGCCATGAGAATGATTAAAGGTTAGAAAAATAGTGATAGACTCAAGGGACTCAGCCTATTTAGTTTAAAAAAGAAAAGTTTAAGGGTGACTTGATTATAGTCTATAGGTAAGGTCCTTTTAATTTGCGATATTGAGGAAATTGTAAATCCCATAATATTAGGCTTCCGCCGCAATTTTGTCAGCTGGGCAGCTAACAGCAGGAGCTCTGCCATTTGCGGGGCTGACAGCGAGAGTCCTGCCATGCACAGGACTGACAGTGGGAGCTCCAGACATCAGCCACCCAGGGCTGACGGAGCTCTGGCCATCAGCCACTGAGGGCTGACAACGAGAGCCCCACTATGCGTGGGACTGACAGCGGGAGCCCCAGTTGTCAGCCACCCGGGATTGACAGTGGGAGTCCTAGCTGTCAGCCCTGCAGCTAAAACGTGGGAAGGCTGCCAGGCACAGAGCTGACAGTGGGAGCCCTGGACATCAGTCCCAGGTGGCTGGCGCCCAGGGCTTGCACTATCAGCCCCACGCATGGTGGAGCTTGTGCTGTCAGCCCTATGCATTAATGACTGTAATATAGTGGCAGAAAAATGTTTGGTTATCAAAAAAAATTAGCAAGCATGACATATTTGATTGTTTATATTGTTCAAGCATTTTTTTCTTAAAAAAATAAGTCTTCTCTGGCTTTTCCAAATTACTGCAATTAATAAAGGTCCAGTATTACTTTTCCGAGATTTTCCATGTCTTGTCTGCAACTCATCCACAATTATTTGACAATCATCCCATGATTCAAGTCGGGCCTTATCTATAAGTGACTACATGGAAAACAACTGTTTAATAATGGGCTCTTCAATCTATCAGAGGTATAACATGATTCAATGGCTGAAAGTTGAAACTAGACAAATTCAGACTAGAAATATGGTGTAAACTTTTAACAGTGAAAGTAATTAGCCATTGGAATGAATTACTAAGGGTTGTAGTAGATTCTGACATCACTGACAATTTTAAAATCAAGATTGGATGTTTTCTAAAAGATATGCTTTAAGAATTATTTTTTGGAAGTTCTATGGCCTGAGTTATCCAGGAGGTCAGACTAGATGATCACGATGGTCCCTTCTGGAATCTATGTGAAATTAATATTAAGGGTTTGGTGTAAAATACCAAAAGCCAAGAAACTCAGAAGTTGCACATCTTCATGTATCTTGTCTCATTCCAGAAAGGGTATTATAGGGAGTCTCCAAATAGTGAGATAGGGTACATGTAGTGATTAGTTTCAGGTGACTATGGCAAGATGAGCATAACAACGGCCATACTGGTCAGACCAAAGGTCCATCTAGTCCAGCATCCTGTCATCCATCTTGCCCAGAATACTGCCAGGTGCCCCAGAGGGAATGAACAGAACAGGTAATCATCAAATGATCCATCCCTGTCTCACATTCCCAGCTTCTGGCAAACAGAGGCTAGGGACAGCATCCCTGCCCTTCCTGGCTAATAGCCATTGATAGACCTATCTTCTGTGAATTTATCTAGTTCTTTTTTGAACCCTGTTATAATCTTGACCTTCACAACATCCTCTGGCAAGAAGTTCCACAGGTTGACTGTGTGTTGTATGAAAAAATACATCCTTTTGTTTGTTTTAAATTTGCTGCCTATTAATTTCATTTGTTGGCCCCTAGTTCTTGTGTTACGAGAAGAAGTAAATAACACTTCCTTATTTACTTTCTCCACATCACTCATGATTTTATAGACCTCTATCATATCCCCCCTTAGTTGTCTCTTTTCCAAGCTGAAAAGTCTCAGTCTTATTAATCTCTCCTCATAGGCCTAATCATTTTTGTTCCATACCCCTAATCATTTTTGTTGCCCTTTTCTGAACCTTTTCCAATTTCAGTATATTTTTTTGAGATGGGCGACCACATCTACATGCAGTATTCAAGATGTGGGCATACCATGGATTTATATAGAGGCAATATGATATTTTCTATCCCTTTCTTAATGATTCCCAACATTCTGTTCACTTTTTTGACTGCCACTGCACATTGAGTGGATTTTTCAGAGAACTATCCACAATGACTCCAAGATCTCTTTCTTGAGTGGTAACAGATAATTTAGACCCCATCATTTTACATGTATAGTTGGGATTATGTTTTCCAATGTCCATTACTTAGCATTTATCAACACTGATAAATTGTAAAGGCATATCAGGACTCCCAGGTCTGAACCCCAAGTCTACTGGACTTATGGGCATGGGGACACTCCAACACTCCACCTATCATTCTGGTGACAACTGCTTTCTTGGAATCCATGAAGCCCAGCCCCAGTTTGAGGCCCCGCCTCTGAGGTCCTATTGGTGGAGTCCCAGAACAGCTGGTTGGCTTGCTGACCCTACTTAAGTCAGTAACAGGAAGAGAAAGCTGTCTGAACAACTGGGCTCTACTTTGCTTTGGACTGTGTATACCTTGTGGTACCTACTCCCACTCCTTGATTTCCTGGCCTGAAGTAACTCCTAGTAGCTGACTTGTGGTTCTGATGTCCAGTTTCTCTCTTGCATCTGACCCCCAGGTATCCTGACTCATGATTCTGATCTCCAGTTTGTCTTCTGCTTCTGACCTCCTGGTATCCATTCCTGACACTGCTGTCTCATGACTGTAGACTCTGGCTCTGACTGATAGGTCTGGCTGCCCATGAGCTATCTGTGATAGGATATCAGGTTCCTGCCTATCACATGGTAGATCTGTGTGGGATTATGAAATGAAAGGGGAAGTTAATGTAAAGGAGGTCATCTTAGGGAAAGGGTGTGTCCTTTCCCCCTCCTAGCTAGCTGAAGCTGCAGAGGCCTTGATTAGTTAGTATACAGTAGTTTGGGTTGATTTATTTTGGTTTTGAGTTTGCTTTTGGAAATAAAGCAAGCCCTGAAGAAAGGAATGTGAAGTGACACATGTGTAGGTTACTCTTTCAGTCAGTCTCCATTTCCTGAATTAGCTTGATTTACATGGACTTTTAAAAGAGTTACAAGAAAACAAATGACTAATTCGGTCAACTTTGGGGCCTTCCGAACTTGACATTGTCCAGCTTACGTCACTATGGATTCAGATACTGGAATCTAACAGCTGTGAAGAATAATTCTGTGTCAACTCTCATGACTGTGTGAAATATTTTTCTCTAATTTTTCCTTTATTAACATATAATTGTCATGTACTTATAAGTAGTTCTCTTCCATAACCTCTGCATCATAATTAAACAGTATCTATCCGTGTAGTAACTGGGTCAATTTAAAGGTATAGTATCTCAATCAGTTATTCAAAACACAAACATATATGTCTATATCACTGACTAATTGCTTGCTCCTCTTTTATATCAAAGCTATTTTTCACATATACTGACTTTTAGAGGTGCAGGGCAGAAAGCAGCAGAGTTTGAAGTGAATGACTCAAGTAGTGTTTTCTACCCAGGTTACCTATGATCAGTAAATTACAAAAAACGTAAATTAATAAAATTTGGTATTTTATTGTGGCTTCCTCTGACTACTAGCAGCCCATCCTGTACATCAAAGTTCAGAAAGAACACAATGAGTCACAATCAAAACCAAGAGAATGCTGCATGAACAATTACTGTACATAAATTGTACTCTGGTATTTCATTTCTGTTCCAACTCATTGGTAACACAGCTCGTTTCCTTATTTTTTTCCTGCATTTTTCATCCATAATAGTGAACAGCTCTGTTAATCTGCTCATGGAGCTTGGAATTTTTTTGGACTTTATGAAGCCCTCTACTGGAACATGTTAGGCTACATCCCATTCTTCTTTGGAGCCGTTGTGCAGGATCCACAACAGCTCTGTTTCTGCTAGGCTTTTGCTGCACAAGACATCATTATGCCTACTGAGAGGGTTTCCTTTGAAATCTAGAATCAAAGTATCTCCCAGAGAAAAATCAGCCCTACATGAGTTCATGCCCCCGCTTAGCAGCTCTACACCATTTGCTGTGAAACCAGTGCAGATCTTAATATGTACTACTACTTGCAGAACTGTCCTCTTGAGGCATCAGCCCAGTTCAGAGCAAAGATAGTAGGTCACAAACATCCACACTCCTGAGTACCATATAACATAGAGCCAAATTTGGTCCTTCATTTGGTGCTATTGGAACAGTCATAGTGACTGATCACTCTGGAACTTCATTTTACACTGAATCCCTCATGTGTTGACTGTGGCTAACACTGTTGATGATAGGCAGTATGGCTTAGTGGACAGCGCACTGGACTGGGACTCAAGAGATCTGGGTTCTGTCACTGGCCTGCTGGGTGACCATCGGCTAGCTACTTCACTGCTCTGTGCCTCAGTTTCCCCATATGTAAAATGGGGATAATGATGCTTACCTGCCTTTGTAAATGATGAAAAACACTCCATAAGCATTAGATATTATTATTATTTCTATTTTGCATCAGAAGCTAACATGCCTGTTTGCTTATCATCTACTTTTATATAGCGTAGTATTTGAGGAATGCAATTCTTTAAGGATGTTGCTGACAAGAATCGGGAGTTTATGTTAACATGCTGTATGATTTCCATCGGAGGGAAATTAGGTAATGAATTCAAAAGCTAGCTTATTTGCATTGAACAATTACCTATACAGTATAAGAGCTCTACAGATTAGCATGTGTTTTAAGAGCTCCAATTTTCACAGCAACATTGTGAGCTAGAAAAATTTTGATGACAAGCAGCACTAACTGACATTTTTCTCAAGCATTTTGCAATATGACAAAAAAGTGGGAAGTATGATAAAATCAGAATTAGCTACCCTTCTGAAAAGTTTTGTAAAATCATAATTTTTCCTTCTAGAAAATTAGATGGTAACATAGCAGACATACAATTCAATCTGAAATGTGAAGAGGACAGGAGGTACAAAAAGGATTTCCATATTCTCAGAATAATTACATAATTTTGTATCCAGCTCTGGATATATGTATCTTGAGTAAACATTTCCTTCACTTTTTCTGCCTCTTGTTGTGTGGCCTTTAGCATTCTCTTAACCGTTCTCTGCTTCAGTTTATCCATCTGTAAAGTGGGTAGAACAATACCAACCTGGAAGTTGTGCTGCATGGCTTGGAATGATCTAGTAGCTAAAACATAGGGCGTGGGAGTCAGGAAGTATAGGGCTCTGATCCTGCAGTTGATAACATGTGAACTGGCTTTAGAAATCAACGGGACTTCATGCAGGCACAATACACGGTACAAGGATGGAGCAAAGAGGCGTGTCTACATTTAAAATGCTGCAGCTGCACTGCTGTAGTGCTGCAATGAAGATGCTACCTACACCAATGGGAGGGCTTCTCCAGTTGGTGTAGGTACTCCACCTCCCCAAGAGGAGTAGCTAGGCTGACAGTATGTCAGTTTAATTGAGTCAGTCAGGAGTGTGGATTTTGCACACCCAAGCAATGTATTATACCGATCTAATTTTCTAGTGTAGACCAGGCCTTAGTTTTGACTCATTCACTGACTTTATGTGTGACTTTAGGTAAGTCACTTATCCACTCTGTATTTAATTTTGCGATGTGTAAAAAGGACCGTAATTCTTAAATATTTCATGAAGGTGCTGTGAGGATTATGGCCTGATCCTGGGAAGAGCTGCATGCAGATGGAAAAGGAGTACTTGTGGCACCTTAGAGACTAACCAATTTATTTGAGTATAAGCTTTCATGAGCTACAGCTCACTTCATCGGATGCATACTGTGGAAAGTGTAGAAGATCTTTTTATATACACACAAAGCATGAAAAAATATCTCCTCCCACCCCACTCTCCTGCTGGTAATGGAGAGTGGGGTGGGAGGAGGTATTTTTTCATGCTTTGTGTGTATATAAAAAGATCTTCTACACTTTCCACAGTATGCATCCGATGAAGTGAGCTGTAGCTCACGAAAGCTTATGCTCAAATAAATTGGTTAGTCTCTAAGGTGCTACAAGTACTCCTTTTCTTTTTGCGAATACAGACTAACGTGGCTGTTACTCTGAAACCTGCATGCAGATGGTTCCTTGCACCCACATGGAGCTCACCGAAGTCAACGGGCGTACACATTAGTGCAGGGGTTCACCCACAGACAGCTCCTTGCAGGATCAGGACTTTTAAAAAAAGTTTCTGGAAATCCTTGAGTGACAAATTTTAGTGTATAAAATTGCAAATGATTAATATTAATATTTATAAACTGCTCTGGCATCCTTGAATGAAACCATGAAACCTACTATAGCATGTATTATTATTAAGAATAATTAATAATAAAAATAAATAATGTTTTTGTTTGTGAATTATGAGAACATTAAGAATTTCAATCCTTCTCTGCAAAGAAAAGACCTGTACTTTCTCCTTTTCCTCCTTCTCCCACACTAACTAAATGTGGGAGAAAAAAGTAGAAACAGAAAGGGTCATGTTTGCGCCTCAAAATTTGAATATGGTGGGTTTTTTTTCTCTGCCACAGATGCTCCATGCCCATCAGCTGCTGTGTTCTTCTGAAAGAGGGAGAGAGAGCATTTGCTAATAACATGGGTAACCTTAAGTGTAGGCATGCATAAAAATTTGCTGAAAATTGAGTTGTGGTACATGTTCTTATTTTAGATTTGCCCTTGTTAACGTCTTTTTAATAAACAGGTGCACACACTTCCCCAAGCTGTCACTGTTGTTTACCCAGTCTGTACACTTTATAAATCTACTAATGGAATAGATCCAATCATCTTAAGGATCTGCTTTAATAAACCAGACCCTCAAAGTTTTCATGAAAATACTTTCTTAAAGTATAGTCCTGCTGGTTGTTTGGATACCAGCTTTACAAGCTTTGTTTTTAAAGATAGCACAAGAATAAGAGGCTTCAGTACAATATTTTGTGTAACAAGCTTCATAGACATTTTACAGAAAAACAAATGTGGCAAGGAGAGAAAGAGACAGAGATGAAAGGTAGAGGAAGGGGAGGAAAGGTAGATTTCCAACCGAGTTTTGAAATCAAGTACAACACTGATAATATATAGCCATACAAGAAGGCTGCAGATGGCATGAGCTGCAGAGGGGAAAGCTCTTGCACCAACATTATTAAGTTTGCTTAAGAAGTGCTCAGGTATTACGGCAATTATACCAGGATAGAGATGAGACTTTGTAAAAGGGCAGAGAAAAGGCTACCGCTATGTGAGTGGCATCACTAAGAAAGCTAATAGTGAGAGACATCAATAAGATAGGCTGGACCGATAATTAAATTACTGATAGCTAAATAGGTAAATATGCTAGTGGTACATTATTAACAATATTTTTGTCTCATGAGCTTACAAGTCACATCACTGGAGACCAGATATTTCTAGTTGTCCGATCCTGGATGGCTAACGCTAATTGCAGACAAGCAGAAAATTGCTGCAAGTAATACCATGGAAAGAGCTCTGCATTTAATTCTGTAGTGAATGAGCTGCTTGTGAAGTGTCAGACTGAGAATTTAATCCTATATTTATCTATAGAAAAGTTAGGGAAAGGCAGTGGCAATGCAAGCTTCCCCAAACTATCCTTCCTTACCTAAGTCCAAGTTCCCCTGACCTCTAGGGATGAGTAGGCAATACAGTCTCCATACTTCTTCCATACTGCACCTCTTTGCAGACATTGCCAACAAGGTTGCCAATTGTGATGTTTCTGTTATGAGAACAATTGTCCATGTTATGAGATTGTTAATATATTTAATAAAAGCTTCAAAACAGCTGCCATATGGTGACAACTTTTGGACACTGGACTCAAGCTTGTGACCTAAATGTGAAAAGCTCTATAACCCATTACAAATCCCAGAAGCCATCTAGCCCCCACTAATCTGTTTTAAGTGACTGGAACCTAGCTAGCGCTTTTGATGACTTCATATGGCTACAAGTTGCAGAGTGCCTCATTAGATCAAAAATCTTTGACTACTCTCTACCTTGCTCTGCTTCACTGTGCCTGACAAGGAACTACACTGACTATGTAGCCTTTACTATTAATGGTGTTCTTTCGGGGAAAAAGAAAAAAACCCACCTTTTACAGCAGCAGGATTGGCTCTAGGACAGATCCAGTGATTAGCAGTGAAAAAGTAACTAAAGGGCTCACTAGAGGCAAAGTTATTAGGCAAAGCAAATAGTTAATCCCTGTTACACAGAGGTAAAATAGTTGAACTCTAAATTAAAGGCACTCTTTGAGTACAAGAGAAGTGACTCCTTTCTGCAGCTTCCTCAGTACCATCCCTCTACCATAATGCTGTGGTCTTTTTCTTTCTTTAAATTCTGGGCTCCAACTAATTACTGAAAGGATGTGCCTATTTTTATGTCATTAGTATGCAAATGAGTGAGAGAAGTAGAAAAATATTCGAAAGGAACTGTAACAATATATGTCTACAGACTACTAGCCAATTAAAAACTGGTACTATGACTGCAGACCCCAGCAAAAGACTGTGGCCAAAACATTTATGCTTCAGCACCTACAGTTTAACTTTGATGGAAACTGTAAACTCAGCACCTCTGAAAATCAGACCCATGACACCTCAGATTGGCCGCTCAAAAACTGGTGGACACGTTTAAAGATTTTGGCTTTTATTTCTCCATCTCAGTTTCTCCACTCATAAATTGGGGATAAACAACCTTATTTGCCTATTTTCCAACGTGTGGCGAGGAAAAAAATGTAATGGGACTGATACTTCCTGCAATTTTTACTCAGTGTGAGGCCCAATGGGACACCTGACATGAGGAAAGTCTACAAGATCAGGTCGAATTTTGTCAAATGTTATATAATACAAATGTTTAGTATTATTATTCTCATAAGATTTTCAGTATTTCCTGCTTCCACTTAGGTTAAAAAAATAGCACGAACTGCCTGTCTTGTGATATTTTGGCACTTCCACTGCTGGATGGTATCAGGAAGTGCAGAAGCACATAACAATGAGAAACAATTTGAAAACAAATTAGCTAAGCTTTTTTGAACTTAAGAAAATATTCAGTTTTGGCTTGAGTGAAGGTTGGGTGAGTTCTTATGCAAACTAGTTTGTTCACCTCTGTTTCCTAACCATAAAATTACAAATGCAGGGAGAAAATGTGATTCCAAAGGAGTCCTGCAGTCCTTAAACAGTTAAATTCCTTGGGAATTTTGCCTGCATCAGCAGGGAAACAGAATTGGTCCATGAAATTTTACTGATCATGAGCCTCCTTTTCAAAAACTAGTTAATTCTATTTCTACATACTTGTCTAGCTATACTCCAAGACAAAAAACTGTGCTAAGATTGAGTCAGGGTTATAAATATTACCTCTATGAAAACCTTTGTCTGCAATATTTGTAAGTTACTGAGGCTGGAGCACAGAACTTACAAAATACTCCACTGAAGTCTTTTCCTGCTCAGTCTGTAATGTGTGCCTGATATCTCCTAAAAGTTACAATATCTGGAGAGGTTTGATTGTCCAGAGCTAAGAACATAATCCCCACCCCTCCAAATATACTTGAAAATAATACTCATGATTTTCTCTCTCACACTTTGCTTCTCCCACACCATCTCCCTCTTCATATTTTTGTCTTTCCTATTTGCTTTCTTGCACATGCTGCTTCTGACCACCTTCTCTCCATTTCCTTCTCTCGTGTACAGCCTTATGTAGCTTCTTTACCAGTGCTTAATTTGTGCCAGGGCTTGCCAGGACTCAGCCTCGGCACCTCTAGGTTTGGCAGTTCATAGCCACAGCACCTCTTGGCTTGCTGCCTCAGTTATGAAAGTAAAAAAAATGAGCCTCAGCAACTCTTTCATTACAAATTAAGAACTGCTCTTTACCCCTTTCCTTGTTCTGCTTGGTTTGGAACTCTTCCCTCTCTCCTTTCTTTCTCTCCCCTCTCTCTAGTTCTTCCATCTATTACTTTCTCCTTCCTCTACCCCATTTTACCAAATTCCTTTTGGTGCCTCTGTTTCTTTCGAACCACCACCATCACCACCAAATCTCCCCAAGTGTGTCTTCCCTTTGTTTTTCCTCACTAGTACCACTTTGTTCTAGTCTGTTTTGCAGATGCCATACACCAGGGGTTCTCAAACTGGGGATTGCAAGGTTGAAAAACACGTCACAGACCATGAAATCTCATCTTTTGTGTGCTTTTACCCTATACTATACAGATTTAATGGGGGAAACCAGCGTTTCTCTAATTGGGGGTCCTGACCTAAAAGGGAGTTGTAGGGGAGTCACAAAGTTATTTTAGGGGGGTTGCGGTATTACCACCCTTACTTCTGGGCTGCCTTCAGAGCTGGGATCCCCGCCAGCAGCCGCCACTCTCCAGCGGCTCAGTTTTGAAGACAGTGCTGCTCCAGCAGCGCAGAAGTAAGAGGTAGCAGTACCGCAACCCCCCCTGCCCCCATAACCTTGCAACCCCCCACAACTCCTTTTTGGGTCAAGACCCTGACAATTACAACACCATGAAATTTCAGATTTAAATAGCTGAAATAATGAAATTTATGATTTTTAAAATCCTATGACCGTAAAATTGACCAACATGCATTGTGAATTTGGCAGGGCCCTATTTATAAGAGGGGATCACACTCAGAGGCTTGCTGTGTGAAAGGGGTTGCCAATACAAAAAGTTTGAGAACCACTGCCATACACAGTGACTTAGAAGTCTGGTAACATTCCCTTTGTCTGTGGATCTGCTGCAAAGTCTGTGTACTTTGGAGGGACTGTGCTTTCAAAGCACGGAGATGAACAAACTAAACAGGTAGGGGCGAGGGGAGGAGCTGGCAGATTACTTGGCAAAGAGAGGTAGAAAAGTCCCCGAGGAGGCATATTTCCACTTCTAGCGGAAATCCTGGCAGGCCTGGAAGGAATGGATGCACTGCAGCTCGGCTGACCGCCTACTTTTCAAAGAAATAAAAGGCCAGATGTATGAAAAATAGGGGGCCAAGAAGTCTCAGTCAGTACCTAATTTTGTGGCACACAAATCACAGAGTACTAAATCACACATGCAGTGTCACAGCCTACAATCCTTTGCTAAAGTCAGGAATAAATGTGTTCAACATTCATAGGCGACCTGGGACGCTAGGCTCCCACTCAAAGGTGTCCTTTAAATGTGGCACAGTTGGTCACCTTAATGCCAGAGGTAGCTTAGCAGCCAAACTGAACCCCGGCACAGTTGGCCTGAGTCCCCAGAAGCTCAGTGGAGGTGCAATTGTTTCCCCTAGGGCTGAATTTGCCCCCCGTGTGTATTGTGTGTGAAGTGCTCTGGATCCTTAGGGAGGAGGGCACGCCAACCCTGGACAGGTGAGCTATGATTTTAGGGGCTGGGGTGTAACATGAGGGCCCGACGCCTCTAAGGACGGAGGGCAACCGTGGAGGAGCCCGGGTTGGGGCGGCTGTGCCTGCTCAGGGGGGAAGTGCAGGGGGCAGGTTTTCGAGGGAGGCAGGCAGCCTTCTGCCGGGGTGTGTCCGTGAGAAATTCAGAAACGTCTCCCTCATGCAAAAGCGGCGGCGGGGAAGGGGGCAGCGGCTCCGCGCGACGGGCAAAGGCAGGCAGGCAGGCAGGGAAGGGGCCCGGCGGGCGGGGGAAGCCGAGCCGAGCCGAGCCTTCCGCGCGCGGAGGGGAGGGCGGGGCGGGGCAGGGACGCTAGCACGTCGGTGCCGCCGCCGGCCTCCAGGCGGGATTGAGGAGGAGGTGAGTTCCCTCGGGGGCGGGGGGGCTGGTGAGGAGTGGGGCCGCGTGATGAGAGCGAGCCCGGGAGGGAAGGGGTCAGCGCGGAGAGGCCGCGGCGGCCGGAAGGAGAACGGGGGCAGACAGCGGCTGGGGCGGAGGGGGCCGGGCCCAGGCAGGGCTGCTCTCCTGACGGGGAGGCGGAGAGCGGTAGCTGCTGGCCCGGGACTGTGTGCGGCGTCTAACGTGGCCCCCCAGCACATGCCGCTCGCAGGGGGGCTGCTGATCTGGAGGTGCAGCCGCCCCAGCTGCCCCGAAAGTGGCCCCTGAGCGCTGACAGCGGCCTCTAGGCAGGGGGAGCCGCTCCTGCTGATCCAGGGGGCAGCCCCCAACATGGCCCCTGTTCCCCCCGGTGGCTGCTGGGGACGTGGGGTTGCAGCCTCCCCCGCAGCCCCTAAGGGGCGGCCAGCACCCACAGCTAACGGGCGACTCTGCTCCTGGCGGTCAGGGGGTGCAGGCTCCCCAGCCCCACACAGGAAGCCTCTCAGAGCTGCGGCTTACGAGGGGCCTCAGACTGGGGAGCTGCTGCTGTTTAGCGGGACCTGGGTATGGGTCTCCCATTTGCCATGTGCTGCTCGCAGACATGGGGAGCCCTTCTGGGGAGGCAGGGTCTGAGGCTTTTATAATGATTTCTAAGCAGCACCTCCACTATTTACAGGGCCCAGGTCAAAAGTGGAGTGAAAAAAACCCAGTGCTCTCAAAGGAGGCTGATCAGCTACACACAATTCAAAAGGCTCCATTGTGGGGGGAACTGGGGGAGCTGCTGTAACTCTTGAGGGTGGGGTGTGTGCATTGCACCCTCTTCAGGAGCACAGCATTACTGTGCCACTTGGTCAGGGTACTCATGGAAAAAGTTCAGCAGTCTGACATAAGGGGAATTGGTGTGCTGATCGTGTTATATGCTTAGCTGCCTAACTTGGTTTTCCAGCATTCACATACAGTTCATCTCACAGGCACAGGGATATAGAGGAAGCTATTGCTGGCGCTCAGAACATACACAGCTTCCTCAGTAGTCTGATGCAGGCCTCAAGGAGCCTAGTTCAGTATCACAATGAGCATATGAAATTATTGTGGTTTTTTTTTAATAGCTTTTAATAAAAAAAGACTGTAAGCGCTCTGGGGCAGGGTCTGTCTCTGTGTGTTAATGAAGTGCAGTGCAAAATTGAGCTCCAATCTTGAGATGCTACTGTAATACAATTAATAAAATACTAAGTTTTTAAAATAATTACACTATGGACAAGGAAAACCCCCACACCAATCAAACAAAAATCCCACTAAAGTTGAAACCCCTGCAAAAGTATGTGGAATTGTTTTAAAACAAAAGAAAAATGAAAGGAGAATTCAATTTAAAAAAGTAAATACATTTTAAGATGTGATTTTAAATTAAAACTCTAGCATCAGAAAATATTTCATAATAATAGGATGCTTCAAGAAAAACTTTTAAAATTAATCCCAAATTAAAGGGAGTTTTTCTAACATAAATACGTTTAATAGTCTAACCAGATCTTTTAACACATGACTGTGTGATGATG
Source organism: Lepidochelys kempii (assembly GCF_965140285.1). Lineage (NCBI taxonomy): Eukaryota > Metazoa > Chordata > Testudines > Cheloniidae > Lepidochelys > Lepidochelys kempii. Next base: position 23,805,746 of record NC_136390.1, on the reverse strand, counting down.
AGAATAGTAAACTAGAGGAAATGAATGCAAATATGTAAAATTTTTACGAGGAGGAAGGAAGAGTTTGGATGCAGGAACAAGTCCATTATAATGGATGCTGATTTTATTTTGGATTTTTTTTCTGCTCTAGTTCTTAGGTGCTAGCCATACATTAAGTTGGTTTAAAATTTAGCCCAGTGGTTAGGTAAAGATGAGCAGCAGATTGCAGTATTGTGTATAACAATGGGTTGGTATAATTCAATAGAACTGTTTTATTGGACTCTTAACCTTAAGCCTTAACCATGACAGGACTTTCATGTAAGACCCCACATACAAAGTGCAATATTGAATTTTAATTAGAGCTTTCAAGACCTGAAGTGGAACGTATTCTCATCATTTCCCCCTCCCTTTTAATGTACATTTTTCTTAGAAGCCTAGACTTTGTAAAAATGCTTTGGTGTTGGAGATTACATTATATTATGTGTATGAGTTTGTATAATCTCAGTGTCAGAAGTCAGTTTTGATAAAGTAAAATAAGGAAAAATTCAAATCTACAATTTGATTTTAGATTTATATCCCAACAGTGTGTAGAAAGATGAATATAACCTTATATATGATAGAATCCCAATTGTTAGAATCTCTCTTGCTAATGATTTGCCAGACTGACTCCTTGTCTATTGACTAAAGATTAGCTAAGCATATTTGGTGTTGCCCAAGTAGTCTGGATAATTCAGATTCTAAGGTTTTATTTTTCTTTATGAACTTTGGAATACTTTCATGTTACTTAGTTATGGGGAACTTTTTGAAACTGCACATACAAATAAATGAATAAATAAATTAAAGAAAAACATAACTATGAATTTCACATACTGTTCCTGCATAAGTCAGAGCATAAATTGCATACAGTGCTCAGAAGGAACATATCTGTCTTACGTGGGCATTTTTGTTGATGTGGGCATAATTTAGATATGCTTAGTTATGTGCAATATTAAAATAAATACACTGAGAATCTATTCTAATATTAAATATTATTGCTAACAATAGGAATAATGGGGCCTTAATCTTGATTGGGCCCTTTGGATGTTTCCATAGTAGTAATAATAGTAATGTTGCATATGAAACAATGTAATAAGAAAGCAATAACAAAATAAGTCAGAAAATTACAAGACCTCAAAAGTGTGGGTATCTGGTCCTTGTTAGATTGGCTGTACAGTATATCTAATTTCAAAAACAGTCAAACACGGGGATGGGGGAGAACGAACTATAAATAATTCTCATTATATATGATTCTAAGAATCTTGGCAGTGCCAGTGACATGCTACCAGTATTTTAACAAGAAGCACCAGTAAAAATTCCCTCATTTGAGTGTGATAAATCCTGTGTACCAAATCTGTAAGGGACAGCAAAATCATGCTAATCTTTGGTGGCAGAATTTTTAACAGCAGGCTCTTGAGAACCTCCCCCACCTAAGGCATCAGTAGGCAGTGCAGTTAACAGTGATAATGCACAGCTTTACTGCTATAAGAACACATATCCCAGTGTTAATGTGACTTCTGAATAGATATATCTCAAAGTATGTGTCTTAAATGTACACCTTAGCTATCCATATTGCTGCACATCAGATGTGAAAGTAAAAATAAATGTGTGAAGCTTCAAACAGATTTATATGGATTTCTGCAAATCTGAAAACCACATCTCCAAACTATCTATTATCCCAAATATACACACACACACACGTTTTTAGTTGACCGTCAGTGTTTCCTACAAGCAGGAAATCAAAGTTCTTATCTATTTACAAATGACAATAAACAGGCTTCCCTATATTTAAAATATGGCCAATGCAGCAGATTTGGGATATGAGTAATTATGTGGTGTTCAGATGAGGGATGGAGGAATATGAAAGTGTAATTTATCAAAGAAATACAGTATTTAGAATAAATGAATGAGGTTAGTACCTATTTGTGTTAGTTTGTGCCCCCCAAAACAGTAATCCACAGGATTAAGATAAGAGGAGCACAATCAGCTGTGGGGCTCTTATTTTTTAAAATAAGGCTACTACCATAATAATATTACTGATAGATGGGAAGTATGATTATCCAAACTCTTCTCACCAGTATTACAGATGCTTCAAGATTTAATGCTATCCTTGTAATTTATTAAACTAACCTCAAGCAAGTAAGTAAGGGTGGACATATCACTGTGTTAATGATAAGCGTGAGAAATAAAGGATTTGGATGTTTTAAGATTTTAAATCTTTCTCTCGTTCTCTCACACATGCACATACACACAGAGTTATAGATTAATAACACTGAAGATTTAACTGTTCATACGTCACCTGCAGCATTATATTCCAGTTTTGTTCTGGGACTACTTCTAGGGATTTTGGTGCCACAAACTGTTACAACTACTTGGACCCTCTGGGGCTGACAGTAAAAGTGCTAATAGCAATTATGGTATTGGTAATTTTCTAGGAAAACTGTCCACTATGAGCTAGAGTGCAAAGGCATGTTCACATCCACTAGTGAAAACTTTTTGAAGTTTTTTTGTTGAAGAATTGCAACTTTTCGGTCTGTCCAGTTTGACCAATGTACAAGGCAGAGGGGCATTGCTGGCACATGATGGGATATATCACATTGGTAGATTTGCAGGTCAAACTGGACAGTCTCTACGTAAAAGAATAAATGGACACAAATCAGATGTCAGGAATTATAACATTCAAAAACCAGTCGGAGAACACTTCAATCTCTTTGGTCACTCGATTACAGACCTAAAAGTTGCAATTCTTCAACAAAAAAACTTCAAAAACAGACTCCAATGAGAGACTGCTGAATTGGAATTAATTTGAAAACTGGATACAATTAATTTAGGCTTGAATGAAGACTGGGAGTGGATGGGTCATTACACAAAGTAAAACTATTTCCCCATGTTTATTCCCCCCACCCCCCACTGTTCCTCAGAAGTTCTTGTCAACTGCTGGAAATGGCCCACCTTGATTATCACTACAAAAGGTTCCCCCCACCCCGCTCTCCTGCTGGTAATAGCTCACCTTAAGTGATCACTCTCGTTACAGTGTGTATGGTAACACCCATTGTTTCATGTTCTCTATGTATATAAATCTCCCCACTGTATTTTCCACTGAATGCATCCGATGAAGTGAGCTGTAGCTCACGAAAGCTTATGCTCAAATACATTTGTTAGTCTCTAAGGTGCCATAAGTACTCCTTTTCTTTTTACAACTATCATGGAATCTCGTTGGAACATGGAGCTAGCCACCATGCATCCTGTTTTTATAATGTATGACTTTTAAAAAAGTTTAACCATGCAGTATGCTTTTAGAAAGTCATTACCCAGCCGTGGTGGTTTCGCTGTAGCACTGATATCACAGCAATCACAGTGCCGTTCATATTGTACATTTAATTCTGTAGCAAAATATTGTCATTCTTATTATGTTCTCCTGGGAGTAGATTGTCAGTAGAGAAGAGAGAAATGCACTTGTACGATGTGTGCACAATCTTCTCAATGAGTCAGAACCTCTGGAAAGCAGTAACCACTGGTGAAGAGCTAATGCCATGTGAAATTATATAAGGAGCCCTAGCCCTGACTCTACCTCATTTCCTTTCCCGTGACAGTAAGTTCAGAAATCTCAATTCCTTTCTCCTTATTTCTCTGTACTATATATTTTATTTACTATTTCTTATATTAAGGGTTATTTGCTGCTGTTAATAACAATTTGTTTAGTATTAAATATTTCTAGTTAGAATTAGGCTCTACATAGTCGTCTAATTTGAACATTTTGATTTGCTTTCTAGGTTCAAATTGATCATTTCCTGTTACCTTTCCTGTAACTTGACGTCAGTTAAATGCTTCATGTGATTGTGATGAATTATTTTCTGACCATCTTTTCCACTGCCTTTGCTGTTTAGAAAAAGACATATATCAATGGCCCATTTGGGCCTGCAAGGAGCAGGAAAGTCACTTCCTTTTTTTTCAGGATAGAGAGGGCGAATCACTCACAGCCCAATCAGACTGCTTCCACTTTAGAGTAGTCTTGGCAGAGTGCTTTAAAAGCACAAAAGGAGTAAAGGAAGCAGTTTGGATCTGATGTGATTTCTGAAGGTTCCCTCAAAGAAGCCAAGGAGATAATAGTTGCAGACTATTGAAGGAACCAGGGGCTGTGGCACATAATAAGAGAAAAGTGCTGTGAATCTGAGCATTCTTCCTGTTGCATTAAGATACAAAGAAGCACAGTAGGAACAGATCCAAGGTTGCATCATTTGCAGAGAAAGTCTTAAATTTTTTAGAAACAGTTGCAGGTGATAGCTTATTGTCAAGTATCTCAGTTCCTCATGAGATGCTGAACATAAAATTCTGTTTGTATTGACTACCTTGTCAGATCTGGGTACTGAGTCAGTTTCATGAAGGGGTTTGATACAGCCTTGATTTACAATGCATATTTATGAGGGATTATCAGAAGATAGACCCTCATAATCTTCTACTTCCTCTGTGCAGCTCTGTAGGGTTTCTCACCCTTCATATCTTGGGTCCTTACAGTTGATCTCATTTCTTCCAGGAATAGAATTTAAGGTTAGATCCAGGGCTTTCAGATCTAGGGAACTCCTCCCTTGAATTATTCCCTGAAGATGTCTGTAGAGACACGCTCTTTATTAAGATAGCCACATCTTTTTGGATGTCTAAATCAAAGGGACAGGTTGCAGGGCTCTCCCTGTTCGTAGGAAACCTGTGTTTCTTGGCTCTATTAGTGAATGTGGGCTCTGAAAACACAAGATTATTCTGATAAACAGCATAAGGACTAAGTTCAATAATTTTCCATTTGAGGAGACTGTTTTCTTCACCTCAGAGTTAGGGCTGGCTCATTCTTTGGATAGAGGGAAATTGACCCAATACAGACAGATTCCAGAGGAATACTGCTTCTTGTTAGAGAGCTCCTGAATACCACAAATCTGATCAGAAGCAGTTTTTCTTAAAGCAGAAAGAGAAGCAGCAGAAACAGAAAACAACTTCGTTGGCAACTTGAGATCCTTTTATTATTGTCTTGAGACAGCTAGTTTGGTGTGGCACCTAATAACTTCAGCCAATTGTGGCATTTTTCCCCCTTGCTATTCTCCTTTTTGGAAAATTGGTCAGGTGTCATAGAGTGGAATTACCTTGGACAGGTGGCTACTAGAGATAATTCAAATAGGCTGTTCCATCGAATTCCACTCTGTGTCTTCTCCAAACCCTTCATCACCATCCTGCTTCAGGGATCCTTCTCATGAGAAAGTGCTGAGAGACAATGTGACCTTTCTTTTCCAACTGAGAGCAATAGAAGAGGCAGTCCTCTGGCACTAAGAGAGGAAGGGGTTCATTTCTCACTATTTCCTGAAGCTAAGAGGAAGTTCCATGCTAGAGTCAATAAAATTGAACAAGTAGATTAAAAAGAATCAAATTCTGTAAGGTGACACTACCATTATTTTATTGGGGTTGCCGGTAGCATATGTATGTATGTAATCTTAAATTACATGATCATGTACTGTTTTTTTCCGTAAGACACCAGTTTCATTCATTATAGAAGATGAATACATAGTTCATCCATTGGAAGAGCACTGGAGAGAACTAAATAAGTCTTCTAAATTGTTTGAAAATAAATTTGGGGGTAAAACATTTTGTTTAGAGTTTGTCTAAACTGTTTTCCTACAAATTGTTATAATCTTGCAGCTGTCAACCTAAAGATTTTAGAGCACATTCCTCTAGATCCAAAGCAGCCTCCTCAGTATGTATGAGGAATGCCTTTATGTAAGGCTCCTACCTGGAGTTCAAGTCATGTCTTTATGCAGAATTACTTTTTTGACTCAGCAGCTAGATCAGATGCCCAGAGAGAGCAGTTTTGCAAGCTTTAATTGATCATTTCTAGGCCCACCTTCATCAAAGTTGTTACTGCTAGTTTCTCTCCCACAAATATTTCTGTAACATACATTACCTTAAGAAGAAAGGTTGCTTACTAATAACTATAGTTCTTTGAATAGATTGTCATTATAGATGTATGTTTCCTACTACTATGTGCCTCTCTGTTTGGGAGTCTTCATTACATTCTGAGTAAATGGAAAGGGATGGAAGTAGGGTTAGAGTGCTTTACACAGAATGTTTAGTTCTGTGGTAGAACTTGAATGTGACCCCAACAGTTACTGTTTTCTAGTGGGTTCGGACTTGTGGCCACTGGTGCATGCATACCTCAGAAGTGGGGAAGTATGCTGTTAATCTATTTGAAGAACTGTATTATTAAGGAAACTTTGGACATATGCTCAGATACTAAACTAATGAACAGCCTGAAAATAGATTAATAAAATAAAATTCTAAACTAGAAAGGCAATCAATATATATACTGGACCTATCACTGTAGTAACTAGAATCTTGCATATTTTTGAAAGAAACTAATGGAATCTCAATTTCTTTTTCTCCAACTTCAAGGTGAAAGGAAGCTTAAAAAGAATTTCTTTCCTTAAAAAGAAAAGGAGCACTTGTGGCACCTTAGAGACTAATAAATGTATTTGAGCATAAGCTTTTGTGAGCTACAACTCACTTCGTCGGATGCATGCAGTGGAAAATACAGTGGGGAGATTTATATACACAGAGAACATGAAACAATGGGTGTTACCATACACACTGTAACAAGAGTGATCAGGTAAGGTGAGCTATTGCCAGCAGGAGAGCCGGGGGGGGGAACGACCTTTTGTAGTGATAATCAAGGTGGGCCATTTCCAGCAGTTGACAAGAACGTGTGAGGAACATTATTTCAGTTCATCTGAACATCTATGTTGCTTCAATATAGGTTTTTTATTTAAGTAGTAGTATATTCCTGATATGATACCTCTGTTCTTGAAATTTTCTAATATTACAGAATCCTTCACTAAGGTCCATTCTAATACATGCTCTTTACATCTTTGGACTTTTTAAAATAGAGCGTTCAATAATGTGAATTTTGAAAGTGTGGCAAGTATATTCTACTCAGAATGTAGTGTAGATTCTATAACTTAGCTATTTTCAAGTGTTAATATATATATGCATGTCTCAGTCTAGTTTAATGAGGGTATATCATTTGTGTAGCTGTTAAAATGAATAACCAATAAAAGAAAACATTGCACTAATAAACAAGAGATGGCTGGAGTTGGCTCCACAAACTGAAACAATTTACTTCATTCATCTTCAGTGTTTCTTAGCAACACAAAGTACTCTTACCCTGGGCGCTTTCACGGACTTTCACATCTTTCTTCAAATATAGCTTTGGTAGTATTTTATATGACCTGAAGTTCGTCCATCTGTCCTGAAGCTCCCAATGCTTTTCCAGTGCTTCCAATGATCAAATGATCTTACATACATTTTTTCAGCTTAATAACACACAAGTTGACTAGAGAATCATTCAACATGTCAGGTTTTCCAAAGGGTTCTGGGAAATTATTTGCTGTTCTGTATAGCAAAGCTAAACGTTATTGAAAATGTGTTATAGTTTCATAATAAAACAAGTAGGAAAAATGTTGGCTTGGAAACTAAATATTTTCTGATAGCCCTAGCCTCAAGGCTTGGATTGCTTGTAATAAAAGGGTAGCTTTGATATCTTTTGGTGAATTGACGAGTATTCTGTTTACATCATAATTTATGAAAATACTGGCTTGATACAGAATGTTACATTATCAGATTGTTCATGTGCAAGAATTGCATTAATGTGTGGCTAACATTTTCATTGTTTATTTCATGAGAAGTTAGTAAACCATTGCTTCTCTGAATATGCTTTCTAACAACTCAGAGGTTGCTGTTGATACTTTAGGATCCTTCCTTCATTTCTTGCTTTTCATTTTATAATGTGCAAGAAACCGATTCTGGTGTTTTAGATCACTGAGTAACATCTGCTGAGGAAATTCAGCTTGTTTAAGGAACCCCTTCAGATACAAAGCAGAAAGTAAAGGAGGACTTGTGGCATCTTAGAGACTAACAAATTTATTTGAGCATAAGCTTTTGTGAGCTACAGCTCACTTTATCGGATGCATTCAGTGGAAAATACAGTGGGGAGATTTATATACACAGAGAACATGAAACAATGGGTGTTACCATACACACTGTAATGAAAGTGATCACTTAAGGTGAGCTATTACCAGCAGGAGAGCGGTGGGGGGAGGGGAGGAAACCTTTTGTAGTGATGATCAAGGTGGGCCATTTCCAGCAGTTGACAAGAACGTCTGAGGAACAGTGGGGGGAGGGGAATAAACATGGGGAATTAGTTTTATTTTGTGTAATGACCCATCCACTCCCAGTCTTTATTCAAGCCTAAATTAATTGTATCCCATTTTCAAATTAATTCCAATTCAGGAGTCTCTCGTTGGAGTCTGTTTTTGAAGTTTTTTTGTTGAAGAATTGCAACTTTTAGGTCTGTAATCGAGTGACCAAAGAGACTGAGGTTTTCTCCGACTGGTTTCATCACCAGCTTTCATCCAGACCACACCACACAATCCATTGTCTACAGCCAAGCTCTACGATACAACTGCATTTTCTCCATCCCCTCAGACAGAGACAAACACCTACAAGATCTCTATCAAGTGTTCTTACAACTACAGTACCCACCTGCTGAAGTGAAGAAACAGATTGACAGAGCCAGAAGAGTACCCAGAAATTACCTACTACAGGACAGGCCCAACAAAGAAAATAACAGAACGCCACTAGCCATCACCTTCAGCCCCCAGCTAAAACCTCTCCAACACATCATCAAGGATCTACAGCCTATCCTGAAGGACGACCCATCACTCTCACAGATCTTGGGAGACAGGCCAGTCCTTGCTTACAGACAGCCCCGCAACCTGAAGCAAATACTCACCAACAACCACATACCAGAACCACTAACCCAGGAACCTATCCTTGCAACAAAGCCCGTTGCCAACTGTGTCCACATATCTGTTCAGGGGACATCATCATAGTGCCTAATCACATCAGCCACATGATCAGATGCTCGTTCACCTGCACATCTACCAATGTGATATATGCCATCATGTGCCAGCAATGCCCCTCTGCCATGTACATTGGCCAAACTGGACCAGTCTCTACGTAAAAGAATAAATGGACACAAATCAGACGTCAATAATTATAACACTCAAAAACCAGTCGGAAAACACTTCAATCTCTTTGGTCACTCAATTACAGACCTAAAAGTGGCAATTCTTCAACAAAAAACCTTCAAAATCAGACTCCAATGAGAGACTGCTGAATTGGAATTAATTTGCAAACTGGATACAATTAATTTAGGCTTGAATAAAGACTGGGAGTGGATGTGTCATTACACAAAGTAAAACTATTTCCCCATGTTTATTCCCCTCCCCCCCACTGTTCCTCAGACATTCTTGTCAACTGCTGGAAATGGCCCACCTTGATTATCACTAGAAATGGTTCCCACCCCACTCTCCTGCTGGTAATAGCTCACCTTAAGTGATCACTCTTGTTACAGTGTGTATGGTAACACCCATTGTTTCATGTTCTCTGTGTATATAAATCTCCCCACTGTATTTTCCACTGAAAGCATCCGATGAAGTGAGCTGTAGCTCATGAAAGCTTATACTCAAATAAATTTGTTAGTCTCTAAGGTGCCACACGTCCTCCTTTTCTTTTTGCGGATACAGACTAACACGGCTGCTACTCTGAAAGATAGCAGAAAGTGTTATATGAATATTGGGAGCAAATTTTGATTTCATTCTACAAGACTATATATAACTTTGTTACAGGAAATAATGTGCTCTGAATTTTCAGTAAATTGCACAGAAAACTTCTGAGATTGTGTAATATGCTTTAATGACTAAGTTTCTATAACTGTCTTGCTCTAAGAGAGAGACATTTTTTAGAGGTCTTAGGAAAAAAGTTTCTTATAGTGTGTAGTAATAAGTGGTCTCAAAATGTTGTGATGAGTTAATTTCTTATTTTTTACATAAGCAGAATAATCACTAAGGTATATGGAAATTATTGTGAATAATACCCCAAAAGTGCAGAAACCTTAGCTTTGTTCGTCTCCACAATTAAAAAAATGCTGTACTGCAGCAAACAATGTGGTCTTGGCTATGATGCTAACTTTTTTGTTAGTGAATATATACACAATTTTGTGGTGTTGGTGTGCATGTGGTGTGCAAGAATAGTGGTATCAAATCCGTAATATAATACTACTTAAATACAAAAAACTATATTAAAGCAACATAGACATTCAGATGAACTGTATCTAAAAGAAAAGGAGTACTTGTGGCACCTTAGAGACTAACAAATTTATTTGAGCATAAGCTTTTGTGAGCTACAGCTCACTTCATCGGATGAAGTACTCCTTTTCTTTTTGTGAATACAGACTAACACGGCTGCTACTCTGAAACCTGTGTCTAAAAGATAAATATGAGAGAGAAAAGACTTGATGGGATAGTATGGTATGAAGGTTTTATCAGCATGTGTTTGAGATTGTCTCATTATTCATGGATTGTGAAGTCAAAGAAATATACAAGTTTTTCTAGTGACTGTGAATCAAATCCATATATCTCGCCATGCATTAGGTTTATGAGACATATGTCAAAACTTCTCACAGTGCTCCTTGTACAGACATCAGTCTTTTGTGAGTGAACCCCATCACTAGGTCACCTGGCCTTCCAAGCCAATGGGTCTAGTTTAGTCACTGTTTCTAGCTCTGAGACCCTAGGGCACACGCTCAGCCCGCTTGTCTGATACCCTTCCTTGGGATGTTGGGTGCTCTGTCCAGCTATGTTTGACCTTGAAATCAGTGTCTATGATCTCCTGAACTCCCCCCTCCCTCAGTCACATACAGGTGCTCCCCCAGATCTGTACATAGGCTTTGGGCAGTGTGGGCTTCTAATTGAACCCCTTCAGAGACAACTTGGCAGAAACACAGGCTTAGGAAAGGAATTTCTTAATCACAGTGACTTTACTCTTAAAGTATTTGAGAGTTAACAGGTCTTTGAAAATGATGGAAGTCCTGAGACATATCCTCTCCTCTCCTAGTCTGATCTCCCCCTTCCTGCACTCTCCTTTTTCTGCTTGACCTGCTTACATGTGGTGACGGTGGCCTCCCCCAGGACCCTGCTGTATTGTTGTGCCACAGGCTCCACCTGAGAAGCTTCAGACACACCAGTCTTGTTTGCCTCTTTCCTCCTGTGGGGCAATTTGTAGAAAACCCAGTATTACAGAAGGATAGACCAGTAATTGAGGGACAATCACAATTGTTGGACAAAGATTGTGGTCTTGATGGCTTTTAATGTTAGTCCTTCAACAGGGTGTCAAACACCTTTTACAGACAAAGCAGTAATCTGGGATGCAGCACAGTAGGTTGTCTTTGGGCAGACTTGTGCAGTCAGTGTCCAATATCTTCTCACATAGAATAGATAGAGTTCCTAATTTGATTCAGACATATCCTGCTCTGTCATAACACATTTTACAGAAAATCTATTTTCAAAAGGTTTTAGAGAGTTTTTAAAAACTGGTTTTTTGTAACCTTCTAACTATAAAGCCAAAGTCCAATTTCAGAGACCTCGGAGGGAAAGATACATGAAATTTATTCATTATATCTCTAAAAATGGCCTCTAAATAACTTTTCTATCGATAAAAGTGTTATGAATTTAAAGCCTTCTGTGTCAGGATATCCTACATCTAGAATCCCATTGGAAAGTTTCCGTTATAAAGTTCCCATATCTAGCTCTGAAGGACTGTGAGATATTGGATCTGAAACCTGTTACTTATCTGGGAGTGGGTATTGCCCATTCTGTATGTGAGAACATTTAATTTTGTGGTCATGGTGGAGGGAAGTCACCCCATGGGGTAAAGAGGGGAACATTTCCATAGTGGGTTAACTTAAGCAAAAGGCAACTGTTTGGAGGTGCTCCGGGCTTCAAGATGTTGGAAATAGTCCTGCTGCTGATGGATTATTACAAGATTGTGAGAAGGAGGAAAGACTAAATGTTTCCTCTCCTTCCCCCTTCTGCATCTCTGTAAGACTGGCACATTTTCTTTGTATGTTTCTTTTTTGGTGAGAGAAATATATGTACACGGCATCACAGTTATTTAGGATGTATAATGAAGAGAAGAAGCCCACTATGGCAGTCAGAGACCAAAATGTCACACTCACTTCAAAATTCTATGACTAATTAAAACACAATTCCCTCCAAAGTTTGTGAAAATGTTGCTTCAAGCACCTTTACCTGCAGGCTAAGCAATTCCCTTTTGTTTGGATGGTGTGAAACTCTGACGACTTTGATAAGCCATGTAAATGATCTTTAAAAAGGTAAATGGTTAATCTTATCATTGGGTAAGGATGACTTGTAATCAGCAACATACAATAGTGCTGATAAAATGTTACAAAACAGGTTTCCAGAGACTTTTTGAACTTCATCTGTGCTTTAAATACATTTTCCAAACAAAGAGCATGTATTTTTTGTCTCACCACATATTACAAAAAGTGCATCACTAACTTGTCATTAGTGATATAAAGAAAGAATAACTTATATGGATGTGGAGAAAGATTCTCCAAAGAAATAATGTGAACATCGTTGAGGTTTAATCTTGGAATTATAAGGGTCACTCGTGTTCTAGCTGCTCTTGCATCTTTTGATGTTCATGTGTAAGGAATGTATGGAACATTAAGGATGTGATCAATGGTGTCATAGGGAACATTTATTTTTCAGATCAAATGTTCTTTGCAGCTCTTTCTTGAATGGACACATAATAGAATATTAAAGAACTAATCTTAGAAATGATCACCAATACTGAAAGGCTACAAATTGCTATTTTGGTTGGGATAGTATTGCTTCCATTTGATTTTGTGAACTGGAAAAGGAAAATCTAAGATGGTAAAGTTAAAATGTGGATCATTGTTTATTGAAAAGAAAAGGAGTACTTGTGGCACCTTAGAGACTAACCAATTTATTTGAGCATAAGCTTTCGTGAGCTACAGCTTACTTCATCGGATGCATATCGTGGAAACTGCAGCAGACTTTATATATACACAGAGAATATGAAACAATACCTCCTCCCACCCCACTGTCCTGCTGGTAATAGCTTATCTAAAGTGATCATCAGGTGGGCCATTTCCAGCACAAATCCAGGTTTTCTCACCCTCCACCCCCCCACACAAATTCACTCTCCTGCTGGTGATAGCCCATCCAAAGTGACAACTCTTTACACAATGTGCATGACAATCAAGTTGGGCTATTTCCTGCACAAATCCAGGTTTTCTCACATCCCCCCCACCCCCATACACACACAAACTCACTCTCCTGCTGGTAATAGCTCATCCAAACTGACCACTCTTCAAGTTTAAATCCAAGTTAAACCAGAACATCTGGGGGGGGGGGGGTAGGAAAAAACAACAGGAAACAGGCTACCTTGCATAATGACTTAGCCACTACCAGTCTCTATTTAAGCCTAAATTAATAGTATCCAATTTGCAAATGAATTCCAATTCAGCAGTTTCTCGCTGGAGTCTGGATTTGAAGTTTTTTTGTTTTAAGATAGCGACCTTCATGTCTGTGATTGCGTGACCAGAGAGATTGAAGTGTTCTCCGACTGGTTTATGAATGTTATAATTCTTGACATCTGATTTGTGTTCATTTATTCTTTTACGTAGAGACTGTCCAGTTTGACCAATGTACATGGCAGAGGGGCATTGCTGGCACATGATGGCATATATCACATTGGTGGATGTGCAGGTGAACGAGCCTCTGATAGTGTGGCTGATGTTATTAGGCCCTGTGATGGTGTCCCCTGAATAGATATGTGGGCACAATTGGCAACGGGCTTTGTTGCAAGGATAAGTTCCTGGGTTAGTGGTTCTGTTGTGTGGTATGTGGTTGTTGGTGAGTATTTGCTTCAGGTTGCGGGGCTGTCTGTAGGCAAGGACTGGCCTGTCTCCCAAGATTTGTGAGAGTGTTGGGTCATCCTTTAGGATAGGTTGTAGATCCTTAATAATGCGTTGGAGGGGTTTTAGTTGGGGGCTGAAGGTGACGGCTAGTGGCGTTCTGTTATTTTCTTTGTTAGGCCTGTCCTGTAGTAGGTGACTTCTGGGAACTCTTCTGGCTCTATCAATCTGTTTCTTTACTTCTGCAGGTGGGTATTGTAGTTGTAAGAAAGCTTGACAGAGATCTTGTAGGTGTTTGTCTCTGTCTGAGGGGTTGGAGCAAATGCGGTTGTATCGCAGAGCTTGGCTGTAGACGATGGATCGTGTGGTGTAGTCAGGGTGAAAGCTGGAGGCATGCAGGTAGGAATAGCGGTCAGTAGGTTTCCAGTATAGGGTGGTGTTTATGTGACCATTGTTTATTAGCACTGTAGTGTCCAGGAAGTGGATCTCTTGTGTGGACTGGACCAGGCTGAGGTTGGTGGTGGGATGGAAATTGTTGAAATCATGGTGGAATTCCTCAAGGGCTTCTTTTCCATGGGTCCAGATGATGAAGATGTCATCAATATAGTGCAAGTAGAGTAGGGGCTTTAGGGGACGAGAGCTGAGGAAGCGTTGTTCTAAATCAGCCATAAAAATGTTGGCATACTGTGGGGCCATGCGGGTACCCATAGCAGTGCCGCTGATCTGAAGGTATACATTGTCCCCAAATGTGAAATAGTTATGGGTAAGGACAAAGTCACAAAGTTCAGCCACCAGGTTAGCCGTGACATTATCGGGGATAGTGTTCTTGACGGCTTGTAGTCCATCTTTGTGTGGAATGTTGGTGTAGAGGGCTTCTACATCCATAGTGGCCAGGATGGTGTTATCAGGAAGATCACCGATGGATTGAAGTTTCCTCAGGAAGTCAGTGGTGTCTCGAAGGTAGCTGGGAGTGCTGGTAGCGTAGGGCCTGAGGAGGGAGTCTACATTTGCAAATTGGATACTATTAATTTAGGCTTAAATAGAGACTGGGAGTGGCTAAGTCATTATGCAAGGTAGCCTGTTTCCTGTTGTTTTTTCCTACCCCCCCCCCCCCCGATGTTCTGGTTTAACTTGGATTTAAACTTGAAGAGTGGTCAGTTTGGATGAGCTATTACCAGCAGGAGAGTGAGTTTGTGTGTGTAGGGGGGGGGGGGGATGTGAGAAAACCTGGATTTGTGCAGGAAATAGCCCAACTTGATTGTCATGCACATTGTGTAAAGAGTTGTCACTTTGGATGGGCTATCACCAGCAGGAGAGTGAATTTGTGTGGGGGGGTGGAGGGTGAGAAAACCTGGATTTGTGCTGGAAATGGCCCACCTGATGATCACTTTAGATAAGCTATTACCAGCAGGACAGTGGGGTGGGAGGAGGTATTGTTTCATATTCTCTGTGTATATATAAAGTCTGCTGCAGTTTCCACGATATGCATCTGATGAAGTGAGCTGTAGCTCACGAAAGCTTATGCTCAAATAAATTGGTTAGTCTCTAAGGTGCCACAAGTACTCCTTTTCTTTTTGCGAATACAGACTAACACGGCTGTTACTCTGAAACCTGTCATTGTTTATTGAGAAGTTTGGCTTTTGGGGTTCACACAGTTCAGTATAACCTGTGTCCTTAAAGAGACTAGAACTCATGAGGTACATAATTTAATTCTAAATTGCAACTGGACATTTTAATGAAATAGATAGCATATGCTTTTCTATACATACAGTGTTTCTCCATTATGCAGTGTGATGAAGCTTATATTATTTGTCAAATACATATATTTTTAAGGAAAGCAGAGAAAAATGAATTTCTTGAAATTGAATGGAAAATCAGTCTCCCCATTCTCACACAGAGTAAGCATTCATCTTTATATTTCAGAAAAGAGGATAGGAATATTCTGTAAATTATTGGACTTTTCTTCCTGCCAGATAAAATTGTTATAAGATAAATGCATTAGAGTGTTCTGGATGTTAACTTTTTAATTGCTAAATCATCTTTAAACCTCAGATTCCCATTGTGTATTTCTTTTTTCTGGCCCCAGTTGATCAGAATGTATAATAAGATTGCCCTTTAAAGGAATTCATTTTGTAGCTTTCAGACCCGATCATTCCCCAGAACAGGCTATAGAAATAATAGATGTGATCCATGGGAGAGATAGTATTCCAAATTTCAATAAAGTTATATTAAGACTTAATAATCTGTTGTGTGAACAAGATCTCTGTGTCTGGTTAGATCCTTCCTTTCCACTCCCCTACATTGGAAATAACTTGTCCATTCATTTATAGGGGCTTAGGGTCTGATCCAGCTCTCACTGAAGCCAGTGGGAGTTGGGTCAGGTCCTTAATTACCAAACGACAGTCACAAATGGCAGATTTAGTGTACAGTTTCACTGCTAGAGATACAGAACATCCCAGTGTGAATAGTTGAGACAGCTCTCAACCATTTTATCTTATCAAATTTTAATTAAAATAATAGTAATACTTTTCACTTATCTTGTGGCTTTGCTTCAAGAGTCTTGCAGTGCTTTTTGATGGGGAGAGGGAGAAGAAACTTTTGAAAAATGTTCTGGTTTCTGCTTAACATGCTCTTTTTGAATAACAGGCTGCTCTTAGTTCCCTTGATACCACCTTTAGCAAAGCCAATCATCAAATAAGTATTTTGACCACAATCTTCATCCTTCTTTCTATATCAATCTCTTCTCTTCTCTTCTTTTGCAAGTTTTGTTCTTTTGCTGATCAGGTATGCTAAATTTTTCTGTAGCCAGACTGCTGGACTAAGCTTTAGAAAAGACAAGATCCCCTCCCCTCCTACCCTTCTGTGGAGCTTAATTGTATTTTTCCAAAACCTCTGTCCCATCCGTCTTCCATCTCACAACCATCTACTGCACATGATAGCAGCATTCAGTGTACAGGGCCTTCTTAGTGTGAACTTCTCAATAAACTTCTCAAATAGCCTCCAAACTTTAGAGGTTTCTTATGTTTGCTTGGTGAAATGCATGTTCAGTGTACTGCTTTATCTTTTAGTATTGCATTCATGCTTTTCTCTTTTCACAGACTTTTTGTTTGTTTGTTTGTAGTGGCAAGTGTATTTTGCTTACAAAAGATTCACATTCTCCCCTATTTTGAGATGCCATCTATACAGATGACAACAGTTTTGTTCTTCAGGTAATCTCCACATTCCATAGGAAAGAAGATATCTGTTTACCTTGATTTTTCCTCAAATGAATTTTGATCAAGAGAAGATTTGATACTCCCAAGATATTGTAATTTAAGTATTAGCTTCACAGGTTTCGGGAACTTAGGTAGTGCTATTCCCTTTTGGTAAATTTCAAAGATCCTAAGAAAACTCTTGAAAGCTTTTCACTCTGTTTTGTCAAAATGCATTTCTGAGACACTTATATAGCGGAGGGCATTTGCTTATGTAACTAAGTCTACACTTAAAACTTTTACTGATATAGTAATGTCAATTAGGGGCAGGGTCGTCCTTACCCATACACAAACTATGCAGTTGCATAGGGCACCAGGAAATTTGGGGCACCAGATTGCCCCAGATTTCCTGGTGCCCTACACAGCCGCGTGCTGCTCCACTGGCAAGCCTGATACCCCGGCTGGCTGAGCCAGCCCGGAAAGCTGCCCCCGCTCTTGCCCCGTGCCCACTCCACCCCTTTTCCATAGCCTCCACCCCTACTCCGCCCAACCTCTTCCCACCGCTGCTCCGCCTCTGCCCCTACTCCACCCCTCCCCCTGAGCTACATCCCGGGGGACTGCAGCAGGGGTCCGGTGTGCCCTGCACTCACCGGGCGGCAGGACATGGAGCAACCCGGCCCCAACCCGCTCCATCGGCTTGTACTGGGGAGCGATTTCCCCCCTGCCTCCCAAGCCTGCTCCTGCCCCCCACAGACCTTGTGCGCAGCCCCTCCGTCCCCCCGCAGAGGCCTGGGGCTGGCCGCCCCCCACAGTTATACCAGCAATAAAGTACTTTTGCTAGTGTAACTTACTTCTTTAGGGGAACTGGTGTAAGTTATGCTGACAGAAGTATTCTTTGCCAGTATAAGCTGTGTCTACACTAAGAGGATTTGCTGGGATAGCTGTACTGGCAAACTTTTTCTAGCATAGACTAGGCCTTAGGGAACAAGGAGGATTCATCACAAGACCTGATGTAAGGGGTATGAGTCTGCTTTATGAGCTTACATTCTAGATTGTAAAATCTTTTCTGAAATGTAAGACTTGGGGAAGAGCCCTCATTTTGCTCCATGTTTTGTGAGGTACCTAGCATGCCTGTGATTGTGGTAAAAATGAATAATATTTGCAAATCAGCCAGCTGGCATTCTGCATCTATATTTTTCTGACCATACTGTGTAGTTTGGTGTTTTTTGCATTCAAGAAATCTACACTTTTAGCAGAATTGCAGTTTGTCTCTTGTGTACACTACTTTCTCTGAGAACAGGAGTAATGGCTGAACTATCAGACCTCTTTTTTTCTGTTTAGCTCAACAGTGATGTTTTTAGATTATTGTTTTGATAGGAATCCATTGTAAATTGGTTTTGTTAACAGACTCTTGATACATAAGAACAGCCATATTGAGTCAGACCAATGGTTGATCTAGTCCAGTCTCTGACGGTGGCCAGTACCAGATGCTTCAGAGGGAGCAAACAGAACAGGGCAATTTTGAGGATTCATTTCCTGTCATCCAGTCCCAGCTGGTAGCTAGAGGTTTAGGGACACCCAGAGCATGGGTTTGTATCCCTGACCATCTTGGCAATAGCAAAAATAGCTATTGATGGACCTAACCTCCATGAATGTATCTAATTCTTTTTTGACACAGTTATACTTTTGGTCTTTAGGACATCCCATAGCAACAAGTTCCACAGGTGGACTATTGTTGTGTGAAGGAGTAATTCCTTTTGTTGGTTTTAAACTTGCTGCCTGTTAATTTAATCAGGTGACCATTAGTTCTTGTGATATGTGAAGGGGCAAACAACACTTTCCTATTTACTTCTCCATACTGTTCTTGAGTTTATAGACCTCTGTCATATCCACCCTTAGTTGTATATTTTCTAAACTGAACAGTCGCAATCTTTTTAATCAGTCTTCATGTGGAAGCTGTTCCATACTCCTAATCATTTTCATTGCCCTTCTCTGCACCTTTTTCAATTCTATTATATCTGTTTTGAGATGGGGCAATCAGAATCCACTTTAAATTCACACCTTCATTTAATTCAGATTAATTTTCCTGTGTATCCCTGTATAGACAAGCCCTATGGTTGTTCCTAAGGCTGACTATGATTAGACTAAATGAAAGAGAATATGGACTTTCTTAAATTCAGACTAATGGCAGACTTTAGTAGGAAAAACAAAGGATTCCTCCTATTGTTATAATGTGCAATATAACAAAGACAGTGAATTCCCTAAAAAACATTGTTTTTATATGATAGTTTATACAAACCGAGGGTGTCTTGTGAATGAATAATAGCTTGCACAGATATAATAATGATTAAAAGGAATACTTGTGGCACCTTAGAGACTAACCAATTTATTTGAGCATAAGCTTCCGATGAAGTGAGCTGTAGCTCACGAAAGCTTATACTCAAATAAATTGGTTAGTCTCTAAAGTGCCACAAGTACTCCTTTTCTTTTTGCGAATACAGACTAACACGGCTGTTACTCTGAAACCTATAATCATGATTGTTGCTTGAACTGTTTAACTTACTATAACTTCCTAAAAGGCACTTGCCTGCAGCATATTCAGCTCCAAATACAGTAATAGAACATACTGTTCCAAAGTCTCTGTTCTATGTAACTTACTCAGGTAGTCTCAAACTCTATAACTTTAATAGTTTTTGAGGGCAAAAGAGAGAGAATCCCCTCACATAGACATTTTGCATGGAGATACTGATTTTCATACCTGATGAGTTGGATTGCCAAAGATATGCCCATGTTTTTAGTATACTAAAAATCCATTAAAATTTGTTGAGAAATATATTGGATTAGACACCTAAGAATATCTGAAGTGGAGCTCGCAGAACAGTTAACTTCAACCAGCTTAAACCAATTTCCTGTTTTTGGATGTACAATTTCTTAGTTGTCCTACAAAGATGTATGCATGCACTGTGGTGTAGTCTCGTTGAACTCAGTAGGATTGCTCACAATGTGTGAAGTTAAACACATGCATAATACTTTGCAGGATTGGGGCCTATGTTTTTTCCACTTATTTTCTTTTTCATTAATATATTGGAACACTCCTTTTAGATACCCAAAAATGGATATACTGTATTATCATGAGACAGACATGTAGAAAGCTCTGTTCTTCCCTAGGGTTGGTGGAGGCATTAAACGTTCCTAAAGCAGAACCCAGTTTGTAATTATTTCTGTTGTCTTTTTCTGCTTTTATTTTTTCCCATATTTTCATATCTTTTCTGTAGTGATCTTGGAGGGAACATTGATAGCGTATAAAAAAGAACCTGTCAAATACTAGCCTGTGGCCTTCTATTTCAACATGGTTTTGACTGACTATATACTGGAGCTTGTATTATGAACATTCACACAGGGATTTCCCTTTTTGACTATAGGAACTAAATAAGTCTTAATGCTTTCTGAACATTAGAGTCAGCATTCAGCAACCATGAGGTGTTTGCTTAACAGTGTGTAGTTCACAAGAACTGATTGGTTTCACAGTGTAGGGTGGAATAATTGCCATAACCTAGTCTCTGCTGATGCATCTTATGTAGCCACTTCTGCTATGTGCAGAACTCCTGCTTCCACATTTTCTGCTGTTGGTACCACTACGTGCTCTGAATTTGCACATAATTTCCAGCTAATGAAAATCACTCTCGGTGTCTCAAAGATGGAACTACTAGGGTTGAGAGTCACTAAATACTCTAGTTATCCTGTGACTCTGGAGCCTAAAAGAGGGGATCTTAAATGCAACCATGTTTTTGAGAAAAATCTCACATTCTGTCACTGCCAGTGAAAACTATAACTGAGAAACTCCAGGATAAATAGTGAATGGCATTCTCCTTGTATAGTCCACAATACATTTGCTCAAGAAGAGAAATAGTTTAAAGAACATGACATGCAGTTCCTGATGTAGAAAAAAGCCCCCGTATGCCTAATATATTGTAAAAAATTGTTCGAGAACAGCTCATCCTGCAGTAAAATTTGCCTCCATAATATTATCAAGGTCATTATCAGCTTAGGTTATCTGCCTCATATGTATTGAACATAATGCCTGAGGTCAGCTTTCACTTGCAAATGCAACTATGTGGAATATTTGCTCTGATTTTGTTTAAGAATCAGTGTAAGTTATTTTGTTTCACATCCACTCTTTTTTACTCTTCTCACTCATCTTGGAGTAGTCTTCTCCTTAGTTGTTCAATAAACATATACTTTTCATACAACTAAAATTAGGGAATAACAATTTCATGTAAACTAGGCAGCAGAGTCACCCTGTTTCCCCTTTTACATCTAAATGTTATGCAAACAACCCTTATGTATATTATACTTGTGGACTGGCTCTCTTACAAACCTTTCTAAATGATACAGAATTAGGATGATCTGATTGTCAGATGACCAGTTTTTGTTGTTGATGTTCAGGATATTTTTCCTGTTTTATTTTTTAATTTTTTTTAAACTAACTCCAGTATTTATAAGACATATATCACCAGTTGGCTATCTAGGCTATCCCATAATAAGGACAGTGTGTTGTTGCATTGCTGCTAGAGTAGTATGGGCGAGAGATTGTGTCTCAGGAACTCTCCTCACTGCTTAGTGGAGGGAATGTACTGTGACAGCATATGCTGCTTGACACAGCAGTATAATTACACTATCAGGCACATTTAAGGGATGAAGCTCCTTCCTGCCCACTTGAATGAGCTGGGGACATAGTGGAGCCTGCTTCTTCTGCACTCTAAAAGCAGTGGTATAGTACACAATCAAAAGGGCAAACACAGGCGTGCTTCCTGCCCCCTCTAATCAATTGTGTGGGGTCGGCCATGAGCTGGTCCAGAGTATATTACCAGTTTAAATGGATAGCCGTGTGTGCTGTCCATTAAATAATAATGATTATCTGAACCTGTCCCCCCCCCATCCATGGACCTGAATGCTGCCTTGTTCTCAGCACCTTTGGAGGTTTTAGATAAATGGGACTCAGATTGAAACCGTCGTGTCGTTTTGCTTTGTGAAACAAAATCCCCTATTAGTGTGCCCTTGAGAAATGAATGTTAGACATTCATTGTGCTCTGATTACCAACCTGCTATAATTACTCAATCTTTTAGAAAGCTGTTTTACCAATTTTTACCATGTCTTCATATTTGTTCTCTTTTTCTAGAATATCATTCAAGATTTAGGATGCTTCGGGGACTTAGGTCGCAAATGATTGGCTTTTAAATAGTGATAACAAATATTCTTCATAGATTCAGAGTTTAAGGCCAGAAGGGACCACCAGGTCGTCTAGTCTGACCTCCTGTATAACACAGGCCACCAAGACCATCCAGTACTCACTCACTTCATCCAACAACCAAAATTTGACTAAAGTAATTTAGCCTATAGGAAATCAGTTTATGTACCACAGGCAGAGAATAGGAGGATCCAAGGTGCACCAGTGCCTGAGGCCCCCACAGTGACAGAAAAATGTTTTAGTGAGATATATCCAGATAATCCTGGCAAATGATCCATGACCCACATGCTGCAGAAGAAGGTGAAAACTCTACAAGATCGCTGCCAATTTGATTTGCGGGAGAAATTCTTTTTTGATCCCACATATGGTGATCAGTTAGCCCCTGAGCATGAGATCAAAAACCAGCCAGCCACACACCTGAGAGAGATTGTGCTTGGCCCTCCTCTTCCAAAGTCTCTTCTCCAGCCATGGGCATCCCTGATGCTTCAAAGGAAGGAGTTCCACCCTTCCCAAGAATACGTTGGGGAAGGGGAAAAAAACACTTCATGATCCATGCAGGTGATATTGATATTTTGGCAGCTTTTGCAGCAATCCTTCAGTCCTGCTTGATTGCATAACACTGTTGGACTAAAAGTAATACGTTTTTAGAAGTACTTTTTCCTTTATTGTTTGTCTTTTGTATTTTACTTAATTTGGACAGTAGAAAATTGACTAGCTACTGACTTTTGATTCTAGTCTGTTTCTGGGTAGTTTCTAGTTTTCACGTTGTAGTACAGCACTGCAGAGTTTGAGAAATGTTTAAGTCCCAAACTACATTAGAACCTCAAAGTTATGAACACCAGAATTACGGACTGACCGGTCAACCGGACACCATGGGAACTGGAAGTAAGCTATCAGGCAGCAGCAAAGACAGAAACAAACACCAGTAAGTACTGTACTATGCTTGTATTGCATCTTAAAGGTAGGCACATCTGGACTGCCTGTCCTCATCCCCTACTCCCCATGGCTCAGGGCAGTCGCAGGTAGGAGGTGATGAATGCTGTTTTCTCCTCTCTCTCCCCCCTGGCTGGGAGGAATCAAGCTTGGAGGCTCAGAGCTTCCAAGCTGCTACTGAGACCTGGCATGGAATGTACGCTGCTGGAGCTGGAGCTGGAGCCCAATCTCCTGCCTGCATGTTGCACTCTGGAGGAGCAGTTCAGTTTTAAAGGGTCATAGCCTGCACCGTGCGCCCACTGACACTGCGGTGCCCCAGAGTGCCTCGCTCATGATCCTTGCAGCCAGGTGGCAAGAACCGGCTGCCTATCCTCATCCCCACTCACTGGGCAACCTCTGCAGAGCTGTGAGCCACCGCTCCGAGAGTCCGCCCTGAGAAACATCCCATAATGGCTTCTTCAAAGTTACGAACGTTTCAGTGTTATGAACAACCTCCATTCTCGAGGAGTCCATAACTCTGAGTTTCTACTGTACTTAACATTGCTCTTTTTAAAAACTGCATTGAAATCCCAGTTCTGTCATGTTCCTGTGGTTTAAGGCTTATGTGAGCAATATTACCATGCCAACTTTTATAAACGGAAATGTGTTTAGATCATAAAATCCAATCATAACTGGAGTTCCAGGTGGTTCATCTTTAGGACCTGTCTTGTTTTTAATTTGTTTAGCTCCATTGGCTATTATTTCCAAATCTGGGTTGAAGTGTCACAATTATGCTAATGATAGCAGTTTTGTTGCTCTGTTAATAAATAAAGAAGTGCTCTGGGTATTCCATTGTTTAAATGCTGTTTGAATATCTGGGAATAGATGTCCGTACATTTCTTGTGATTGAACTTCAGCATATCTTAGGTGCTAACTATTGAGCCTCAGGCTATTAAGTGTGCCAAATTTTTACTTGGATACTGGGTCCAGAAATTATTTCACCAAAACACGTGACTCGTTACCTTGGAGTTTTTAAGGTTTCTACATAATTGCACAATGATGATGTTGCCTATGTGTTTAGGGCTGCATTTGCTATCTGAAAAAGTTGTTACATAGTTGTTCTTGCCAGGGGAGTTTAGTGCTGCAGTTACGAGCCATATCATGTTCAAAACTAGGTTTATTGTAGTTCTGTCGTGATAGACTATATTAAAACTTAGCTTGATTGGTCACTATAAACTTAAAAGGTTGCAGAAGTTTAACTTGATAAAAAAATCATATTACTGCTATGTTAGAATCTAGCCAATTCATGCTAATGACTGGGAGACAGATAACAAATGACTGAAATTTGCCAGTTAAAAAAGAATAATAAAAAGAAAATCCATTACAAAATGCATAGTATTCATTTATTTAAAAGATACAATTTAGTTCAATTATTGATACTACTTCAGTGTATTCTAGTAAATACACCACTGTCCTCCCATCTCTCTCAGCTTCACCCTCTTCCCACCAACAACTCTGTTTTGTACCTGTTTCCTCCCAACTCATTTGTTACGATATATAAACTTAACCCTAGAACTGATGAATGCATTGACCTCATTGGGGCGCCACATGTAGCCATCATTGTGGGATCTACTCTGCATCCCCTAAATGTTAACAAACTCAAGAGGCAATCAAAGGGGAAGATATATTTCAAAGGTGAGGAAGCCCTCATGGAGACTGGTTTACCCCCCCCCCCCCAGGTCCTTAATATTAAACCACTGAGAACGGTAAAGACCAAAGGTGATAGAGACAAGAACTACTTTTTTTTTTTGGTCCAGGGGCCTCAATTTTACTGAACATTTAGCTATCTTCTAAAAGCTCTATTGCCTGCCCCTTAATATTGACTGTTTTCATTAATACATTTTAGCTCTAGAACTCACATAGCCAGTAAATAATAGATCTTGTTCATCATGAGTGTATTTTTAAGACTTTTGGATGAACTTTTCATGTTGATCTCGCTTTTGTTTTTTCTACTGTTTTACTTTTTAGGATTGAGTATTTTACATTGTGGTGATCCAGTGATGCCAATAGTCCTGAATTCTGTAAAGCACGTAAGCATATGCTTGAATTTAAGCACATGAGTAGTCCCCACCAATGGCAGTGTTTCTTAGATGAGTCAGACTACTTGTGCTTAAAAGTAAGTATGTGCTTAAGTGATTTGCTGGATCATAGCCTATACTGATAAAATTTGATTTATATAGACCTTATTTTTCTCAAAATATGACTTTTCAATCTTTTATCTTTAGCAGTCTTATTCCGAAGTATGTAAATCTCAATATTTCAATTGCACCATATTGCAGGGTTGTTGTTGTTGTTTTGCAAACTTACTAAAGTATGTCGTGTGTGTGTGTACAAAATTATCTCAAAACTGCATTGTAATAAAGTCCAGTACCTATGGCATACTAAGGTGCTGTGAAGTGTTTGTAGAACACAGTGTAAACCGTCTAGCTCATAAAATATCACTCAATGTCTTGAGGGAGTCGGATACAGTTTTAGTCTTGCACGCAAGAGATGGCACTGAAGAAAACTTCACAAGAACTCACTACCTTAAGCTACTGCTCCAGTGGAAACATGTTGGATTCATTTCTAGGAAATGATCAATACACCAACATTTTTGCACCAAAAAGTATACTAATTTAGGGTCAGACTGTTATGTTTACTCACATTAACTAGTACCTTGCACAAGGAGTAATCCACACAAGTCAATAGGACCACTTATAAGGTTGAAGAAGTCTCAGTGTGAGTAAAGCTACCACACTCTAGCCTTTATGGAAGCATTTTAGTTGGAATATGTGATACCTTATTTAATTACCTGTTTTCTGTTTAGAGTCATATTAAAAAAAACATTCTGACTACATCAGGAGGGTAGCTAGTACAGCGCTTTTTCTTTTAATAATACTCAGAACTTACTGTATATAACATTTTACAAACATTGCCATAGTTAAGTATTTTTGTCTCCCTAAACCTGGAATCCCAATGTGCCGCACAATCACCATCTCCTTTTTTTCAAATTCCTCTTTAAAACATACTTCTTGCTGATGATAACTATTAGTAGAGAAACAACAACTACAATAAAACCATGGAAGGAATAAGACATATGACTGACTTTGCTGCTTTGTCGCACTGATTTTTTTGTTGCCTCCCTGCCCTCCGCTTTGCAAGATATCTACCTAGATTGTAAGTTCTTCAAGACAGGGAATTCTCATTTTATGTGTCTATAAACCACTGACCATATTAATGCTGTACAAATAATAACAAAAATGTAATCCTAATTTCACTGAAGAGTGGCCGAGAGGGGTCTTGATTTGCCTGAGGCCATAGAGGGATTTGAAGTCAGATCCAGGATTAAAACTCATGTTCCTGGCTCCAAAGTCAGGATTTAGACCACAAGACACTCCTACTCTCCCCTATTTTATGTTGCTTTCTAATGATACTTTTTAAAGTACGTTCATAAAACCCTGTACTGCAGATGCTTGATACCTGGCATAATGCTTACTACCATAATTAGTCTGATTGAAGTTTTTTTGCAGCTGCAAAAAATGTACATGCAACCACTAGAAACCCAAAACTTTAAGCTGTTGTGTGATGCAAGTTAGACTGATTTTTGTGCAGATGAAAGTTAGATCCTCATGCTTGAAAATCTAGTTTAAGGATTCTACAGTTGGCTACTGATTTTTAATGTTACTGAAAACTGTTCCCCAATTAGAGAATATCTGTTCTCAAATTTTCTGTGAATTATCAGATGAACGCAAAATCATATTTCCTTTTTTGAGATAGATATCACTGCTGTCTTTATAGGTAAAGGTGTGTTTCACATGTACATGCAGATTACGCTTTAATACTTCTTGAATCTGCTTTCAGTGTACTGAGATTTTTCAGCGTAGTGGTTACAAAAATTTTGCTAATGCGCAGTTTCATACTGCGAGTTATATGCGTAATATTGTGTCCAGTGGGATTCTGTATTGCAAAATTTGCATAGTTATAGTTCTAGTGACATCGTATCTCACATGAAGAACCCAGAGACCTGATACAATATCAGTAAAACTGTCTCCTAAGTATGATTCAAACAGTTTTATTAGCAACATATGGGGTATGAAGGAGCCACAGAGGGTAGTTTTGAGTGTAAGGGTGCTGGACTCTCTTTTTCAGCATGTAATTATATCAGTTCTCTTGTATGGCATTATTTGTTGCTGCTCTGGGATTGCTGAAAAATAACTACTAATATGGTGATACAAAGGATCAGAATAAATTATAATTGTTGACTTTGCAAGAAATTCGTTGGCAAAAAGGCTTACTTTCCCAAGCTCAGTTGTCAGTTCTGCTTTTAGCTTTGTATCTAAGCCATATACACAAAAATAATGTTTTCGTGGAAGTCTTAGGTTTTACTGGCATTCTGACTCTCTTGCATAATAGATATTCCTCTGAATTGCAAAAAAGTAAGTCAGAGATTTCAATTGGCAATATGGTTATTTTTCTTTTTTTATCTCTGCTCTTTGCTAGCCATTTAAGGCTAGGAACAGGCTATTTGTGTAATTGGTAACTAGTTATCGAGTGTTTTTATTGCTGGAATAGAACACATTTCTCAGTATCAAAAATGAGTTCTCTTCCGATAATCAGTTCGTCATTTTAAAACAGTTGTTTTGACATTAAATCCTAGCAACAGTACAAACTGAGGATTTTATTAGTAGTATTTTTAATAATAATTTATTCTTAAATGTTAATATCTCGTGGTGTAGTGAAAAATGGCAGAAGTTAAGGTGTTTAATGTTTTTGCTATCCACTAACTGGCTTCTGAAGTCGCAGCACAATATGTTCGTTTAAAAGGAGTAGTATGTTGACTGCTGCCCTAGTAATGCTTTAAAATATTTGTGTATTTAAGCACTGTGGGTCAGATTATGCCTCTATGTAGAAAAACTTGCACAGGGGCTAGGGAATTCCCTGAGATTCTGCTCACAGTATTCCCTCTGAATTCTTCCTTCATGGCATTTGGCTTCATTGCAGAATAACTGTGGGGTCAGCTCACAAACCCTCATGCATCCCTAAGAGATCTGTGGAGAACTGTGACATTCTCCAGGGTACAATCTAGACTGATGGGCAGCTGTGTCCCCTCAATTCTCCAACCTGGGGTGCCTTTTACACTGCTTCACTGTGAGAGCAACCACTCCTGATCTGCTCAGACATCGCCCCCAGCATGTAAATCACTCCCAGCTATGTATGAATGTTGTAGACAGCCACCCATGAATTACAGTGTGGGGAACACTAGCAAACTCCCAAAGTCCCCCCAGAAATGTGTCTTGTACTACTCAGCACCCTCCTGGAGAATACAAGCTCATATGAAGTCCGTCATTTCGTTAATAGAAAATGATATGCACAAATCTTATCTCAAATGGAGTTTCCCAAACACTTCAATCCAAACACACACTAGTTTAGATAAAACAATAAAATAAGTTTATTAACTACAGAAACATAGATTTTAAGTGATTACAAGTAAGGAGGCAGAAAAGTCAGAATAGGTTACGAAGAAATTAAAGGTAAAATGCAAACTAATAGGTAGCTTAACAAACTAAGTGATATCAAAGCAAAAGTTTCTCTCACCCCAGTCTTACTAGCAGTCTTACTGGCTGGAATCCTTCCAGGCAGGACCTCTCCTCAATTTGTGTTAATTTCCTTGTCATTCAGGTGTTGTTGATGCCATGAGAAGAGATGAATGAGAGAGAGATTTTGCAGCTTCTGTTCTCTTTTCTTATAGTTCTCTTTTTCTTTGAAAATAATCTCAGCTGAGGTTCAGAAGATAGCCTGTCTGTGGAGATGGGAACCTCCAACTGTTTGTTACCAAGATGTAAATTTCTTGCCCACACCCGTTTTCCTGACAAAGAATGGCTTCTTAACCAGGTGATAGTCCATTTATTTTCATTGACACCTGGCTGAGGCATCAGTTTGTCTTCTGTCTCTGAGGAACTGGTTTGTGGCTGTTTCCCCAGATTTAGAATATGTTTTAGTAACATCATACGATAGAATCTTATAACTTTACATACAGTGTCAGCACACCCATTTTACCATGACAATAATGATCAGTAAAGTATGAGTTTTCAAATGATATCTTACAAGGCATACTTTGTACAAAATCTATTATAGTTTTGTAAAAGGGGTGAGCATAGGGATACAGACTGTCACAATGACATAGGGCTACCCATGCAGAGGCACTGAATCTGAGACACCTGCCTCCTCCCTAATGGTTATTAGAGAAACACCCTCAGTTTCTGCTCTGGGAATTCATTTTAAGAGTGTCCCCCAGCATTGAAGGATTTCCTCAGCAAAGTCAACACAGTTTTTGGTTGTATTAACTTTCCTCTAGTGTTTCTACTAGATGCCAGGAGCAGGTTGTGCATCCTCCCCACTCAGTACTCCAGTCTCAATCTCAGCTTGCCCATGTGAAGATTTCCAGATGCATAGAGTCATTACATTGCCACTGTGTTAAGTAAATAAAGACACAACATCTGTTTTCTAATTGGAAAGTGAACAGATCCCAACTTTTAGTCACATAAATATCATAACCTCTGTGTTACCCAGCATGTATTGTCCCAAGGCTACCATCCAGTATAGTAAAGCTGTGCATCTTCAAAATGTATTTATTTAAAAAATAAACAAAACTTAAAATTGTTGTGGCCTCACAATAACAAAAAATATACAGTTTTGATGCAATTTCACTTACATGCTTTGTTTTTTTCTACATTTTGCTTTTCTGTTTCTGTTTAAGCAGACTGCAGGGTTTTTGTAAATTTCATTTTACTGCCTATCCACAAGATGGAAGCAGGTGAGAAGAGCTTGTGAAAAAGGCAATACAGATATGCACTTGCAATACATGACACAGTTGATATTTCATACTTTTGGTCTACCAACCTTGCACATCCCTTTAACTTGTATAAGATAAAAGTTTTATATGTTTGTAAAGTTTTATATAATTAAATTTAAAAAACCTATTAAAGACTAAAACTGAATATCAGAAACAAAAAAAAATCTCAATAGCAGGGAGAATTACACTGAGAAATTGTACACTTCTTAGTTTCTACATGTTGCACTGCTTTATAGCCTCTCTCTTTAAACTTTGAACAATTTTATAATCTGGGTAGCTATTTACAGAGAGGTTATTGCTATTGTAGTTCAAGTTGTGGCTTAAAATATTTATATTCTCAAGCTTATTTTTTTATGAAAGGATATATCCCCCGAGGTATAATAATGCTGTTAATACTTTCCACTGAGGGCTGGTCTACACCAGAAAATTAGATCGAACCAGCTACATCGTTCGGGGTGTGAAAATTCCACAACCCTTAAGTTAGTTTAACTACGTCACTAAGTCCTAGTGTAGACAGTGCTAGGTTGATGGAAGAGTTCTTGAACTGGCCAGAGACAGACAACCCCTAGGATTCAGAGGAGAGGGGAAGTCCTGCTCCCCCTGGGACACATAGGGAGATTATGCCCACGTGGCATCCATTGGCTAGACTATGGATGGGAGGGAAGACTTGATTGCCTCACTCGCTTGCTGTGTATGGAGCCATTGGGGCACACAGCAGTTATTCTCCAATGGCTGTTGACTTGTGCTCCCTACCCTGTGATGAAGGTATAGTTTGAACGGCATTTCTAGGATGTTGTGGGTCTGACTAAATCACCACAGTTGGGTATCAGGATTTTTTTTTTTTAACCTTGGCACTAGATTGGCAAGGTGTTCAATGGGTTTTCTCACCTTTCTAGCAGCACTCTGAGCCCCAGTTTTAGGTTAATAAGGAGTAAGGACGGAAATTAAAAGTTGTAAGATTATAAGTGAGGTTTGTAATTTCATCACAGCTTGCAGCCCAAATCCAGTGTGGGCAAGAGGCTCAAAAGGGCCAGCTCCCAGAGATAAGCATGAGTGATGAACCCAAGAGATGACTGGTAGACCTAATGGCCCGGGGTGCTGGAACAGTTTGTATAGTGGGGGTTCTGAGAGCAATTGAACCAAACTGTAAATCCTGTATATGATGGAAAACACTTAAAGCCAGGCAGTGCAGCAGCAGCCCTAGTTCCAGCACTTATTTAATGGCCTATAGGAAGGAGGGGAAACCTTAATTTTTTGAAAACTGAGATGGTCTTCATGCATACCCTCATTCCCCCTTGTTGAGACAGAATCAGAGGACTCAGAGGTGGGCTGAATCCTAGGAGGTAGGCTGAATCCTAGTGGCTAGGCTGAATGGGGCAATCCTGAGTATTGGTTATTTGGCATGGAGGCCATTTAACACCATTCTGGACCCAAGTAAATACTTGGTATTTTTTGGTGGGGAGAAATTAACCTCTCTCCTCTAAAGTTTAATAAAACTGTGGCTTTCTGCTTTAAAATCTGTCCCTATGTCAGTGTTTCTTTGTGCATATCCTGATCAAGATGAAGTGTTCAGATTTTGTGAATTTTATGTGCATATATTTGCAATGTGTGTAACCCAAATTTCTCACAGTATTTTGATGAAAGCCTAGAAATTATTTTCCCCAAAGCAGTGGACATTCTCAGGGAGCTAAAAAGCTACTTCACTGGTAATATTTGTACAACAGCTAGGGTTATCTCTCTGACTCCAAGAAAAGCTTAGAACTCCACATTTAACAGCTTCTGTAGATCTCACACATAGTTTTTACGTATAGCATATTTATAAATGCTATGCAGCTTATGTTGACATACTTTCATTTCATTTTGACATCCTAATTGACCTTCAGCATTTGATTCAGCCCATCAGGACTATACTGACCTTGTATATATAAAATCTTGTAAAATAAAATAGCTTAAGAGTTTTTAGGAAGTACATGAAATGGAATATGGAATGTTAACTGAGACATTTGTGTAGTACATTATGAAATGATCAAGACCTTAAAAGTCTATATTAGAAATAGACCAGCACAACTAATATTAACTTCTTTATAGATTGAACAATTTTCTGCTAATATATTTTAAATCTAATTTTGTGGAATAGTTTAGCTGTTTTGAAACACACCTTCCTCAGAAATGAGACAAAAATAATAATCCTCCAACACTTAATCTGGCATGCTAGGTCATGTAAATATACAAAATGCACACAAATCTTGTGGTTCTAAGAAAAAAAAGGGGGTTTTGATAATTTACAATTTTGCCTTGATGTGATTAATCAAGGACATTATGCCATGCCATAACTAGTGTAGGAAAATCTGTCTGATCTGATTCTTCCCAGTGACAATGTGTCATAATGTGAAATAGCAAAGCCAAATATGAAAAAAGGAAATTGTTAACATGCAGTGTTTTTAAAAGTCCAGTTTGTGAACATGCTATTTTTTTTCTTTTTTAGGGTTCAGTGTTTCATACTTTTGGTAATTAATTTCATGCTTAAGAAAATATCCACACAGTATAGTGTCTGCAGATTTATAGGTAGTATTTTATTTATGATCAGCAACGGGTAGGTTTAAGATGATTTTGGCACATAGATGTATCACAAATTCTGCAGATGATATAGGCAGTAGCAGAAGGAACTATCTTCCAAATAATTTAATAAAACCAAGTCAGGCACACTCAAATAATGTAAATAGCCAAGTGGTTAAATTTATTATTTAGTTCATAATTAATATTTTAAATAATTCATATACCCAACTAAATTTTCACTTCTGCTATGTTGTTAATAAGATGTGAGTTTTACTATATATAAAACCCCCCAACCCTTATGGAATCATCAAAATATACACATGCCTTACTGAGTAACTGTATTATTATTATTATTATTATTATTACTGTTTCCTTCTCCTTATCTCCCCTTCCTCCCCATTTTTTTAGGGTGACCAGATGTCCCAATTTTATAGGGACAGTCCTTATTTGGGGCTTTTTCTTATATAGGCACCTATTACCCCACACCCCCTGTCCCAATTTTTTACACTTGCTGTCTGGTCTCCCTACACTTTTTGATCAGTTTCTTTCCCTCATTTCTTGTGTCCTGTCAAAATTGTAAGCTCTCTGGGGAGGGACAAAGTACAAAAACCTTAGGGTGCTTTGGTAGCACAAAATATCCTTAAAACAGGACCTAAATGGTCAGCTGCCATTTTCACTGACAGAGAAAAATCTCTAGGTGGCATAGAGCTGATGGTGATCAGTTCTGTTCCATTCTTTTCACAGGCCCTGCTCTTAGGGTCTGCCAAGGGAGGTGCTTGACATGAGTGTATTTAAAAAAAATTAAAAACAGATCAAATACATTTACAGTATTGATGAAACAAAATATTACATGCAGTACACTTTTTACCATAACTGTTTAACCCTTCTTACACAGATATGAAAGTCAATGAGATTTAGGCTCCCAAGTCCCTAAATTACTTTCGAAAATTGGTTGTAGGTTCCTAGTCACTTAGTCACTTTTGAAAATGTTACCTATCATGTTTAGTTTCATACAGTGCAAACCACGATTAAACAATCTGCTATGAAATATTACCATGTGGAGCACAATAACTAATATACTAGTGATAGACATGGCTGGTTTATATGAACAGAGACAGGGTAGCTTGGGGTCATCTCCTTCCTTGCTAATGACCAGCTTCCTCTTCCTTGTGTATTTTTGAAACACTCATTCTGGTAGGTTTCAGAGTAGCAGCCGTGTTAGTCTGTATTCTCAAAAAGAAAAGGAGTACTTGTGGCACTTTAGAGATTAACAAATTTATTTGAGCATAAGCTTTCGTGGCTCCTTTTCATTCTGGTAGATAATCCTACTTACCTGCAACCCTGATAATGTTGTGAACTTTCCCTCATGAGGCTCAGTTAATTGATAAGCTCAAATCTCCTATTTTTCATGATATCTCTTTGACATGCTGTGCTTTATTGTTGGAGGAATGCATTCCATTAGGCAACTCTGTAACTTCATAATATCTCATACAAAGCACTTGATACCTGTCATCTGGTAAATAAGTACATAATTATTTGTTATAGAGGTTCTCTAAAAGACAAGTGAGAAGTTACGCTTTTTTCTGCCTATCCATGTCTTTACATTTACTGGTTCATGCTTTCCAGCAGATCAAATGTTCTGTGGTAAATGCTGACTGAGATTGGTTTCTCAAGTATATAAAGCATAGTGTGTTTTAGCTGATAATCAATAATTCTATAAAATACTGTGCTGATTTTGCATTCAATTCTGAAGTGCATGGTCACATAACTGCAGATGGTCACCACCCACAGATCATAATTATAATGTCCTTGTTCAGATGGGCCCAAGGCAACGAGAGGTATGCATTGGTCCATATTTTACAATTCTGCCTGGCCTAAACTTCCATGCCTTTGTGTACTACCCAGACTATTACTGACATTTCTTTCCAGAATAAAATTTCAAAAATAAAATCTTTTAATCTTGTGTTCCTTTTCTATATAAGTGAAAGGCAATGTGGTATAGTGCAATCAAGATAGAATTTTAGGAACTGAGGAATTCATGGGTTCTAATACCGGCCGTGTCATTGGCTTACTGTAAGGGTAAGCCACTTCACCATTCTATGCCTGGTACTGAATTTCCTATCTTTAATAATACTCACCCGCCTACTTCACAGAAATGTTGGGTCGATTAATTACAGTTTGTATAGTACTTTGAACATATACAGCATCGTATAGTATTTGATAAATACTATTATTATGAGTGGTTTCAGAGTAGTAGCCGTGTTAGTCTGTATTTGTAAAAAGAAAAGGAGTACTTGTGGCACCTAGAGACTAACAAATTTATTTGAGCATAAGCTTTCGTGAGCTACAGCTCACTTCATCGAGCGTAATTTCTAAAACTTCTGAATTTGTACATGTGAGTGATCTGTATATTTAAACCCCTTTGTGCAAAGGGTACACAAGTAAATGCTAAGATCATATTTTTAAAGTGAATCTATTTTGTTTTTAACATTTGCTTAAAATCTAATGGAAACCTTGTGTTATGAAGAAAGTATAGCTCAAACAGGAAAGTACAAAAGGAAGAACACACAAGTCCTGGTCAGCTATTTTAGCTTTTAAGTTATAGGTTTTTGTTATCTAACAAATGATTAACATATATTTCTTTTAAAACTTATGGGAAAAGCATATTTTTCATTTGTTTATGCTGTCTTTGTGCAAGCAGAGTAAGAGAATGTGTTTGAGTGCCAGAAGTAAGGAGTACAAATAGTTTTGAATCATGTGGTTGCAGTCTCAAGAGTACTTTTGAGAGTGAAACTAGAACACATTTTAGCATTTCCATCTGCATACCTGTAATTTGCATCATCTCTAAAAAGAAGGCATTTACCACACGCTTGTAAGGCGTATATCGAAAGTGCATGCAGCAAATGTCATGCTGCTCTTTGGTTTTGGAAGAGGCTGAGGTGTGGGGGAAGATTTGTTTAATTTTTTCAAAGAGGTGTAACACGGGCTTTCCCCATTTCAAAGTAAAGGCAGATGTAAAAGAAGTGTTGGTGCTTTATAGACACTTGTGTATGTATATGTATGTTTATATATAGGCTTGTACACTATGTTCTTTTTCAGGTTTTTCTGACAATTTTAATTTGAATAGTATCCACTGGAAATTTAAGATGATTCTGGTAAACAATTATTAATTTTAGGTGATTTCCAGTATGTCAGCTCATTAAATCACTGTTTTGACACACCTTTTTAAGAAATATTTCTCATATGTTTGAGGACAAATCAGATGTAGCTATATCAAATATTTTCCTAGGAAAGAGAGCTACAGAAGTGTTGGCCAGAATTTCTAATTGGGGTAACAACCCCTCAGAGCCCTCAAGCTCATTAGGGCCCAGATCCAGCAAAGCTTTTATGCACATGTAAATTTAAGAATGTGAATTTTCCCATTGATTTCAATAGGACTGCTCATGTGCTTACAGTTATACATGTGTTTAAGTGCTTTTCTGGATCAGGGTCTATGCTGGCAATAGAGTGGAATGGGGGATTGCACAAAGGAATCTTATCTGGATCTGGGAGAGGCTAATTTGGCTTTTTTATTTATATACAGACAGATGAAGGTGAATAGCCTGTGACTTAGAACAGTATATTTAATGTCTCACAAGAGTTGTCCAGAGCTTAGTGAGCTTGTGAGGATTCCCTAGATTGTTTCCCGGCCACTATCTTCCTGTCAGTGACACCAGACAACCCACCAGTGTCATTTATTTAATCAGCCAGAGAGGTCAAAGAGGTGAAGTAGACTCTCCCCTAAAAACATGCAGTCTCAGCAGAGCTCTTACCTACTATTAGCCTGCAGAGTGAGAGACCAGAAATAGAACCAGAATCTGCAGCATGGTGGTTCTAAAGCACTATAACTGGTTCACTAGGCAATGCTGTTCATCTTGTATTAGGGTGGAATTTTGCATCTGGAAGGAGGAGGCCTAAATAGGAAAGGAGTTTTGAAATTGTGACTTTAAGGAACCTCCTTTTACCACACCATTTGAACCATATCTGGGTTGAAAGAAGCTGAAGTCTTCTTAAACTCATGATGTGAAAAAACCTTCACACCAGTAAACAGCTATCAACAACATTATTTTGCATTTTTATGGTTTAATTTGTCTTCTTGTTTTTAAGGGATGCAGCACTATTAAACAGTTAATGAACGCTAACTGTATAGTCTAAAGTGGCAAGATCCCAGCAAATTCTCATTCGTTGGTGTTTGGCTTTTTTTATAGTACACTTATTTATTGGCAACTGGAATATATATATTCTTAGTGAAACTGTCAGTGTGAAAATGAAGCTATCATTGTAAAACTGACAGTTTTGACAATAAGAACTCCCCTTCAATATTTGAAGCCTGCTGTACTCCCCATAGAAATTGAAACCATAAACATTGTATGGAGTCCGATGAATTGCTAAGATCCCAACATAAATTTTAAGAAAAAGAACATCTTTTTGATATAGCTGCATGAGTGTCTCTTTGTTGACTTTCTTTGAAATAGTGCACAAAAGAGGAGCTACATATATTTTGGTAACATCAGGATGGAGAACCCCGTACACTTCCATTACCATGAATGGAGCAGAAGAACACAAACCATGTATACTTTGGCCCAAATCTTGCAAACACTTGGGCATCTGCAGGCTCAGGGCCTATATTTGTTAAAATAGGAGGTTTCTGGTTTGGCTAGGTTTGTCCCAGGCTAACTGTTCAGCAAGCGATTTTCCCATAAAAAATCCATGATTGTGTATTTCTGTTCATTTAATAAATTTGGTGGGAAAATTAAATGTCTTCAATTTTCTTTTTAATAGAAAACCAGAAGTGGAAGAAAATGAAGTATTTTTGTGTTCATGCTTTGCATACACCAAAACTGAAACAAAGTAAGGAAGTTCACATTTTGTTTGTTAATTCAGACTTACTGTTTCAGGTGAACATGATCCATCTCAAAGCTGTGTTAATGGGATCAAAATGGCTATTTACACTTACTAGCAAAAAGGGAAGGAGTACTTGTGGCACCTTAGAGACTAAACAATTTATTAGAGCATAAGCTTTTGTGAGCTACAGCTCACTTCATCGGGTGCATACAGTGGAAAATATAGTGGGAAGATTTTATATACACAGAGAACATGGAACAATGTGTGTTACCATACAGACTGTAACAAGAGTGACCAGGAAAGGTGAGCTGTTACCAGCTGGAGAGCGGGGCCGGGGGTGTGTGT
This sequence comes from Lepidochelys kempii, assembly GCF_965140285.1. NCBI lineage: Eukaryota > Metazoa > Chordata > Testudines > Cheloniidae > Lepidochelys > Lepidochelys kempii. The sequence goes on along the minus strand of NC_136390.1, from coordinate 23,767,865 downwards.
GTGTGGGTGTGGGTGTGCGTGTGAACCTTTTGTCGTGATAATCAAGGTGGGTCATTTCCAGCACTATACAAGAACAGTAGGAGGGGAAATAAACAAGGGGAAATAGTTTTACTTTGTGTAATAACCCCTCCACTCCCAGTCTTTATTCAAGCCTAAGTTAATTGTATCCAGTTTGCAAATTAATTCCAATTCAGCAGTCTCTCGTTGGAGTCTGTTTTTGAAGTTTTTTTGCTGAAGAATTGCCACTTTTAGGTCTGTAATCGAGTGACCAAAGAGATTGACGTGTTCTCCGACTGTTTTTTGAATGTTACAATTCTTGACGTCTGATTTGTGTCCATTAATTCTTTTACATAGAGACTGTCCAGTTTGGCCAATGTACATGGCAGAGGGGCATTGCTGGCACATGATGGCATATATCACATTGGTAGATGCACAGGTAAATGAAGTGGCAATTCTTCAACAAAAAAACTTCAAAAACAGACTCCAAGGAGAGACTGCTGAATTGGAATTACTTTGCAAACTGGATACGATTAACTTAGGCTTGAATAAAGACTAGGAGTGGATGGGTCATTACACAAAGTAAAACTATTTCCCCTTGTTTATTTACCCTCCTACTGTTCTTGTAAAGTGCTGGAAATGGCCCACCTTGATTATCACTACAAAAGGTTCACCCCACCCCCTAACCCCCCACCACGCTCTCCTGCTGGTAATTGCTCACCTTTCCTGGTCACTCTTGTTACAGTCTGTATGGTAACGCCCATTGTTTCATGCTCTCTGTGTATATAAAATCTCCCCACTATATTTTCCATTCTATGCATCCGATGAAGTGAGCTGTTGCTCACGAAAGCTTATGCTCTAATAAATTGTTGGTCTCTAATGTGCCACAAGTACTCCTTTTCTTTTTACAGGTACAGACTAACTTGACTTCTACTCTGAAACCTAGCAAAAAGGGATGACTGAGTCTTACAGATGTTTTTCTTATGTGGTGTTTAACTTAATTAAATTAGATGTCTGTTTAAATTGTATTTTGTAGTCACATTATACTGAATCATTGAAATCAAAGTAGCTAGATTATGGTTTCCTTCTAAGCATCTCTGCCTTTATAAAATTTACATAATATTCCCAAGTCTAAGTGTCAACTGCCTACTACATTTACTCACATGTGCAACGGTTGGTAATTGTGCTCAGTCTAGTCCACTGAAACTCAAAAACCATTTTTGGTTCTTTGTAAGGCCTGTGCCATTAGGACCCTGCATCTGTGTAAAGAGATCCAGTGTTAATAGAAAAAAATTACATTTATGGAAAAATATTCCAAACCTGTTTCTGAAATCCCTCTGAATCACTCTGCATTTCAGTTAAACAGTTTACCAGAGAATTTCAGCACAATAAGCAAGAGAACATTCTTTTTAGTCCTGTTTCTGCAAGTTTTATATTAACAGCACCCAGAAAATACATGCACTTTATGGAGTGTCAAAGATGCAGCAGACTTAGAACCTACTGCTTGTACTCTATCACAGACAAAGAAATTGTACCTTGACTTAGAAAGCTTGGGCCACATCCTGCAATACTTACTTACACATATGAATAATTTTATGTGAGTATTCTTACTGAGTTCAGTGAGACTATTTATCTCCATAATGTTACATTAATAAATGTTTGTCGATAGGGGCACTGGTATATATGACATTGTACAAACATATTCTAATCTTGTAAAACCTTATGCATGTTCGTAGTCCCACTAAAGCCACTCATGCAAGTAGGACCATTGAAATCCTTGCTTGTGTGAATGAGGACTTTTCACCTAAGTAATAGCTTCCATGATTGGTCATAGTTATCCATACTCACTCACATCTCTGTGTTACCTTGTTTTCACACTGCAGAATGAGTAAGAACAGGTCAGGCTGTATCCGAGGAAGATAGACTGAAATTAAAGCTACATATGTTTTCTGATCCTTCCAATGCAAAAGCTATTTGCTGATGAGCTAATGCTGTTTACAGAACATCTCTACTGCTTTTTTATGTTATATTTTTACAATAATATCTATGTCAACTTCTGAAAGTCATTGTTAAAGGGGCACTGGCTGAAAACTACATGGAAAAATGTTTCCTATCTCTAAATAGTTCTTATTTTAATCAGCAGTCTTTTGAACCTGTGAATCTAAATGACAAAAACTGTAATCATTCAGTGAGGAAATAGTTAATAATAAAAAAGCTTTGCAAAATAATATCTCAGGAGCTTGTTGGTTTTGCTCAGGAAGTTTGCATTTCTTGAGTTTATGCTACCTCATTATTTCTAATATTGAAACTACAGTTTACCAGTCACACGAACCTTTTAAATCAAGAAATGAGCATATGGTTTATTAGCTTAAAAATTGAGTATTTTATATGGAAAATATCCCGTTAGACTTATTGGGCCACTTCTGCTTTCACTTAAATTGGTGTAAATCTGAGGTAACTTGTATGAAGTCAGTGAAATTAGTCCAGGTTTGTACTAGTGAAATTGAGAGCCGGATTGTTTAGCCATTACCTCAGAAAGTAATTTATAACTATAGTCAAAATACATGACTGCTAAATCTTAAGGTTTTTAAAAAAATGTTATTTGTATATCTAATAAATCTGATTCCTAAAATAAATACAAAGATGAAAATTCATTTTAATAACTACCAGCAATTAAAATCTGTATTTTAATTTAGTAACTTCTCGGAGTATTTGGATTGATTTTCTGAAAACTAAGAACAGTGAAAATAAAAACATCTTGGTCGGGCAGCAACAAAAGGATTCTGTGAACCAAAGTTAGGGATATTTTAGTTCCTTACATTGATATTGGACATACTGCTTATGACTATAGCATCTCAAACGGTAATCACATCTGATCATAAACTGAATAGGCATGTGCTTGGTCAATTCTTGGTTAGGAGACCTCGAAGAAAACCCTGCTTGCTACTGGAAGTGGTGGTGGTGGTTTGATATATGGCATTCTTCTGTCCTGGATCACTTCTGAATCAGTTTTCAGAGGAACAGCCGTGTTAGTCTGTATTCGCAAAAAGAAAAGGAGTACTTGTGGCACCTTAGAGACTAACCAATTTATTTGAGCATGAGCTTTCGTGAGCTACAGCTCACTTCATCAGATGTTTACTGTGGAAACTGCAGCAGACTTTATATACACACAGAAATCATGAAACAATACCTCCTCCCACCCCACTGTCCTGCTGGTAATAGCTTATCTAAAGTGATCAACAGGTGGGCCATTTCCAGCACAAATCCAGGTTTTCTCACCCTCCACCCCCCCACACAAATTCACTCTCCTGCTGGTGCTAGCCCATCCAAAGTGACAACTCTTTACATAATCAAGTCGGGCTATTTCTCTGCAGTGCGTTAATGGTCATTGTAGCGCTAAAGGTGCTGTCTTCCTGATGAGACATAAGCCCAAAGTCTTGACTATTTGTAGCCACTAAGCTCAAAGCTCCTATGATGCCTTTGAGCAAGTGAACCTTATTTGTTGGACATATTCTAATTTGGGTAATTCCTACATGAAAATTCCCTCTGCAGTTTCAAAATGATATTCTTCTTCAATTCCTGTCTTAATCTGCTGATGACTGAAGTCAATGAGACTAAGCATGATAGCACATTTTTGCAGGATTAAGACTATAGTTTATAAAGTGCTTGAGATGGAGGAGAGATTATGAGGCAAGATTAATAAGACCTCAGCTTGGAAAAGAGACGACTAAGGGGGGATATGATAGAGGTCTATAAAATCACGATTGATGTGGAGAAAGTAAATAAGGAAGTGTTATTTACTCTTAATCATTACAGAAGAATTAGGGGTTACCAAATGGAATTAATAGGCAGCAGGAACAAACAAACAAAAGGAAGTAATTCTTCACACAACGTACAGTCAACCTGTGGAATTCTTTGCCAGAGGATCCAGAGTAACAGCCGTGTTAGTCTGTATTCACAAAAAGAAAAGGAGTACTTGTGGCACCTTAGAGACTGACCAATTTATTTGAGCATAAGCTTTTGTGAGCTACAATGCATCCGATGAAGTGAGCTGTAGCTCACGAAAGCTTATGCTCAAATAAATTGGTTAGTCTCTAAGGTGCCACAAGTACTCCTTTTCTTTTTGCCAGAGGATGTTGTGAAGGCCACATCTATAACAGGGTTAAAAAAAGAACTAGATAAATTCATGGAGGATAGGTCCATCTATAGCTATTAGCCAGGATGGGCAGGGATGGAGTCCCTAGCCTCTGTTTGCCAGAAGCTGGGAATGGGTGTTCTGTTGATTCCCTCTGGGGCACCTGGCATTGGCCACTGTTGGAAGACAGTATATTGGGCTAGATGGACCTTTGGTTTGAGCCAGTAGGGCTTTTCTTATGTTTTGATGGATCTTTCTGGGTCTAAAATGTTAGGGGATGAAAGCTGTTTAAATTGTTTTTGGCTCAGATTCTCAGCCTAGGTTTAATTGTCTTTGCACTGTTCCAGTAGTGCAAAGGAGACTTAACACTGCCCCAGAGTGGCAACTGGGGACTTCCCTGTCGCATCCCATGGTGGCCTAAAGTTAACGTAGGAGACAGGCTGAAACCATGCTCTGTGCTCCAGCCAGTGGGCTTGTTATTCAGGGACCATTTCTGTTGGCATAATTTAGAGCAACTACTAGGCTCTTCTAAATCATGCTGGGAATCAGGGCATTAGCAAAATGGCATATTTTTTCTTCCTCCCTCCATCCAGGTTCTGTACTGAGCCCCGCTTAGCCAGATCCAGTAACATGGCCCATATTTTTTGTATGTATCAGAGAAGAAACATTTAACATCAGTATAAAACTATTCACTAGACTGAAGTATTTAGTAATTACAAAGCATTATAGTATTTAGAGAAATTTGTTTTATGGAAATTGCACAAACAACCCAATAAAAGAAAACCACACGACCAAACAAAGTCCCTGAGACCCCCAAAATCAGTTTTTTAATAGCATCAGTATAAAAATATATGTATTGAAATGGTGAGTTAATATTGTTTTCTAAACAGACATCAAGTTACTAGCTTGGATAATACTGCAAAATCTAAGATTGAAACTGTTTGCCATAACAAGATATTATTAATTACATATGCCTTCTTTTTATCTGATGTTTAGAAACTATAAATATTTTCATTAAAAAACTCTCTCTGCAATAAGTATCACCATTACAATTTAATTTGTCTTTTAGATATAATTTGATACTATTCATGTGTATGCCATATACAGTTTCCCAACTGCTGTTTCCTTTTTAGCAACATCTTTCAGAAGTTACAGTGCATTTCTTTCTGAATATAAAGCAGTTTGGTATACCAGAAATGCTTTAGAGTATATCAGCAAGTCGTTATAGTGGAAGTCTTTGAGAGGCAATACATTAGGCAAAAAGCAGCAATAGAGATACCTATAGTGAAAAACATACGTGCCCTTAAGCAAAGTACAATAATTAGTTGCTCTTATTCCCATGCCCACTGTCCCAAGTGTTGATATTTATGAAAGGCAAAGATCACTGCAATACCATCTCAAGTTCTGCTCTGTTGGAGTTGTTTATGCTCATTCAATTTTTAATGTACCTATAAGATGTTTTGATGAGGGCATTTAGCCCAAAGGGGTTTGCATCACACTTCCAGTGATTTAAACACAAAAATAAGGTTGATTCTTCAGAATATTTTAAGTGCTAACTTCCATTACAATATTAATCATAAACATTAACAAACTGTTTATCGAAAAATAATTTCATATTTCAGTCACTAAATGGGTTCTTGGTTGTTTCATGTTGATAGGATACTGGTCAGTAAAAGTAGTGAAGTACCTGATGTCAAGATAGCCTGCAGTGGTAGACGTTGCTCACATCTTGTGGGTACCTGATATGCTACTTATTTCATAGAGATTCAGGTCATTTGTTTTCTATTTCAGTTGACAGAAGATATCTGACTAGAATAGACATATTTCCTGAACATTTCATGTGATGTGACAACCTATTATATAGTGTGTAGTGATGGTATATTTTATAAAGCAATAGTTGAGAATTATTAATTGTATTAATTGCTAGTTTATGTATGAAACATCCATTTTTATTTCAGGAGATTTAAACTATGTTTAAACTATGTTTAAATTTAAACATTTTAGAATATTAATGTTGCTTTAATATTGATTATTGCAGATCATTTAAGTAATTATTGTGCTACTGTAATTGTCCTCAAACAAACCTTAGTGTTTTCATCACAGGTCTTTGTAAATATCATTAAGAGTGGCTCTTGGGAGAGGCTAGTCATTTCAAAAGATTATCTGATAGCTACTGGTGATGATCTATGGGGTGATTTCTTACTTTGGCTTATTTGGAATTTTGAGGGGTCAAAATCCTATTCTTGGCTGGAGGATGTTAACATGAAATAAACCTAATATGGATGCGCCTCTTTATTATGTGATATTGTGTTATGTCAGACAAAAACGATCCTGTTGGGGATGGAAACACTTAACAATTTCTTCTCATTAGAAAATTACATTAAAAACATATATTAGGAAAAGTGAGAGCAGAGGAATGTATAGCCTCTGGACCCTCTAATGTCAGCCCAGACAATCTCCACTGATTTCTAAGGATGGGAGGAGAATTCTACAGTGAGTCAATTTGGAAGAGGGAGTGGCAACTAAGGGCTAGTCTACACTGGCAATGCTAAAGTGCTGCCATGGCAGCGCTTTAATGTGGCTTGTGTAGTCCCGGCAGAGCGCTGGGAAAGAGCTCTCTCAGCACTCTAAAAAAACCACCTCCATGAGAGGTGTAGCTCCCAGTGGTGGGAGCGTGCCTCCCAGTGCTTGTGCACTGTTTACACTGGTGCTTTACAGCACTGAAACTTGCTTTGCTCGGGGGAGTGTTTTTTCACTGGACAATTCTTTCAACAAAAGAGGAGGTACCTGTATGAAGTATCCTCCCCAAAAATAAATAAAACAGCCAACAAATTACGGTAGGTTGCAAAGATATCCTTTAGAAAAAGACCACAGCACAAAAAGATTTGTTTGAGGCTGTATTGCCAATGTAGTATATGCCATAGAAGATGTAGATGTATCATTACTCCTGGGGGCATTCTGTGCCAAAAAATTAAAAATCTCCACACACTATTTTAAAATTCTGCAATTTTTTTGTCAAAATAACACTACATAATCTCACCAGTTTCAATTATTTTGGTAATTTATTTCAAAATACCTGTCAGCAAGTATGTCTGTAGCAATAAAGACACACACAAAAATTCCCCCAGGAGTAGAGAGTTAAAGAAAACCCTTTGACAATCCAGTTCCTGTTTCTCTGCCTCCTTCCCAACCCATAGTCCAGTCTGGTGGCCAGACAGCCCCAACCCCTCTCCCCAGAGCCCAGCTGCAGGGCCCCCTCAGCTGATACACACAAATCTCTCCTTCCCGCCCCCGAGCCCAGCCCCAATGAGAGTGATCACTGGAAGAGTGCTTTCATAGATTTTAGCTAAGTCATTTTCTTTTTCCCCAATAATCAACATATTTTTCTTCTTGGTGCTACAGATAGTGTAATGAATATTGGTAGTACCATCTTTCTGTAGTGATTTTGAAGAACTTCTTAGCAACCTCAATTAATTCAGCAACCTCAATTAATTAATTGCATTAGCACATTAGGGTTAAATTCATCCTGGGATAATTCCCTTGCATTCACTGGAGTTACACTAAAGATGTTTGAATTAAAATGGTTTATTAGTGATAATGTGGACACAACCACTTTTCTCTTGGAACACTGCTAGCTATCTTTTTCTGTAGTTTGTCTAATTACAGTATTAAGTTATGTCTTCTGTTGTTCTGTAACCAACACTGCTGTTCTTATTTCAAACTGTGATTTGACTGATTCACTAATTTTAAATATAATTTGATATTTGCTGATAGCTTACAAATAAATACACAGCCAATATATTAAGCTGATTTTTAAAAAATCGGCAAACTACAGACTTGCTGTGGTGCCAGGAGAAAAAAAAAAAGATTTATTCTTCTAACATAGCTGTTGTTGGAAGCCCTATAATTTGCCTTTTTTCAAGATGCTAGTTATGGGTTACAATAGACAACAGTAGTTTTACTTGTAGTGAGAGTGTTAAAAGAAGAATGCAGTAAAAATTAGCTGAAATATGAAGACAGTTGTTTCGTTGTTTTAATATGATTTAATTCTGTAAATATATAAAGTAGGATATAATGTAATTTACCAGGAAAAAAAAGATACAAATGCTACACAATTTCATTAACCTCTGAGCAGGAATAAAGAAAATATTTATGCAAATAATATATGATATTGTCCACTATACTTAGGCCTGGTTTATGTCCTGCTGAGTCATATTAAAATGTCCAATATGTTAATTGCTTATAAAGGTTTAGAATGACTTGAATATCAGTAGCACCTCTGATTGCACAATTTAGAAACTAAATGTAATTTGTTATTGTAGTTAGATTTTTTTAATAAAATAGATACATAGATGAATTTTTAATTGTACTAAGAGGTAAGCAATCACTGGATACTACGACTTCTGTGACAGTTGATTCATTCCTTTAGTATGCAAATTTTAAGTACACATAGATCCAGTACTTTTATTTTAGAAATATGCCTGGAGGCTATATTGGTAGGCTTTAGGAAGATATCTGGTTTGGTGTGAAGTAAATAGTTGTTAAAAGATCACATGAATTTATGTTTTAGAAGATGAAACAGTGGAGCTTTGGGTGTATGAGAAGGCCCAGCTGTACCTGTTATCCAAGCTCACAACTTTGTTTTGTTTTTCAAAGAAATCTCACCAAGCTCACAAATATCACACAATTAAAAGAAAAAAAACAAGGGCAGCAAGAAATAAAGCTAAAATATTCAAAATGGAATGTCTAAAAGTAGGCATCTAAATCCATGTGGCCTGATTTTCAGAAAAAGAAGAGTTGCACCTCCCATTGGATTGAGTGGAAATCATGAGTGCTTGGTGCCTCTGAAAATTTGATTGCCTATGGATTTAAGTGTTTTAGTCTGGATTTAGATGCCTAACTTTAAGCACCCAAATTTGTATATTTTGGTCTCCATGAAAAAAATAATCTAAAAAGAGTGGTCTGATGGTATTTGTAATTGATTTGGTGTATGACCTATATAAAGAAAAGGCATGATTATCTGGAACTGCCCATTGAGATAACATTGGGAAGCGGTGAGTCACACTTCAACAATAAAGCAAAATTAATAAAATTTAGGTCATAATGTAGCCGTTAGATGATATCTGGCCCTTTTTGATATTGTTACTGTCTACAATATTGCTCAGTTCCACACTTTATTCTGAGTTTTACTGTTAGTTCCTTGGCAAGTTTTTTTTTTTTTAGCCAAAATCAATGCAACTGCAAGTCTAAAATAAAGCCATGTGGGGAAATTAATTCGTTGTCAGAATCTCGTTATATAACAATCTGCCTTACAGGTGGTAAGATGGTATTGGTGAGAGCAACTTGCCATTACGATTTCCTAATGGTTAAAGAAGGAAAAAATGCCTTGATTGTAAATATTGAAGAGACTCCTAAATATGTACTCTTGGTACTGACTTGTTATTCTTCCTGTTCTTAATCTAGAGCCATCATTCTCCCTTTCAAACAGTTGGCAATAATTAAATATCTTGCCTAACATTATCAATGTCACAAGGTAGTTCAGTAATTTTGTAGAGCAACAGGATCTTTTAGATTAAAAATAAGATAAAAAGATAGCAATAAAAAAGAAAAATGATTTCTAATTGTGTTGAGGACTTTGTCTTTCATGTATTCCTTCACAATCCAATCTAAGTAAACTAACTTTCATGTAATCTATTGTTAGAGATATTTTAACCAAAAGGAGTGATAGTTTAAAACTACTAATTTTCCTCCAAAAGTTGAATTTTTGAGCATAGTGCTTCTTATGCCCACACCAAAAATTTCTGCTGCATTAATTGTTTTAGGGCTTATTTCCATGAAAAAGTCATAACACTGATTTAACAGAAATTGATTTGAAAAATTTATTTACCTAAGCTGCTACAAAACCTTGTGTAGCACTCTTATTTTGGTTTAAGAGTGGCTTATTTCATCTTAAATTAAGCTGGTAAGGAGTCAACCTAAACTAACTTGAGATGAGTGTCTAAACAAGGTTTTATGCTGGTTTAATTAAACCAATTTGGAAAGACACCTTTAAGTTAAACTGGTCCTAGTTTTTGTGTATATGGAGCCTTAAACAGACTCATAGTAATTGCTGTACTAAATCAGACTAGTATCCATCTTGTCCAGCACCCTGTCTTATGCCCTGAATATTGAAGGTTTATAGGCATTTTTAAAATTCCTATTCTCTGATTCTGTGGGTGATCTAATTATTATTATAAAATCTCATCCTTTTTAAAATCCTACTAAACTCTGGGCCTCCGCGATATCTTGTGGCAATGAGTTCAATGGGCTTATTATGCATTGTGTAAAATGTAGTTCTTTTTATAAGTTCTAAATTTGTTGCTTTTAAATTTCATTTAATGTCCCCTTGTTATCTCATATTAGGAGTGCCTAATTTACCCTCTCTGTGTCATACATTAGATTATATACCTCTGTCCTATCTCTTCTTTATAAATCTCCTCTCTAAATTAAACAGTCTTTCTGTGTCTTTTCTCACTCTCATATGGAAATCTTTCCTTTACTCTAGTATTTTTTATTATTCATGTCTGAATCCTTCTTTTTCTGTTTAGATTTTTAAGTTAAGGTGACCAGAACTGAATACAGTATTCCAAATGAGGGTATATTATTGATTTCAATAATGGCATTTTCATTATTCTTTTCTTTTTCATTCTTATGCTGCTAATGTTTTCAGTGTGTGTTGTTTTTTTTTATTGCCATTGTACATTCAGCAGAGGTTTTAATTTAGTAGGTTTCAGAGTAGCAGCCGTGTTAGTCTGTATTCGCAAAAAGAAAAGGAGTACTTGTGGCACCTTAGAGACTAACAAATTTATTTGAGCATAAGCTTTCATGAGCTACAGCTCACTTCATCGGATGCATGGCTCAAATAAATTTGTTAGTCTCTAAGGTGCCACAAGTACTCCTTTTCTTTTTAATTTAGTAGTAAACCTTGGCACCTCAGGTCTTTTCCAGAGTGGCCACTCGGCTCTTGTAGCTGGTTGCATTGCTTTTAGAACTGAGGTTACAACCAAGGTCACCACATATTCGATAAATTGAACAATGACATCACCTAGCTGCAGGACTGCCAGGCTAACAGTTAGAAATGGAAGCTTATAACAATTTAAGTATGGCTCTTTTGTCAAATATCTGTTCATGTCAGGTATAGGTAGTAGAGCTTCCACGTAGTTGGCATGTGGACAGGTAATGAATGATGGCTGGATGATTGGCTGGTTAATTTAGACACAGACAAACAGAGGAAAATCAACAGGCGTCCTTATGGGCCTTTCTGACCACAGTGCACCCTTTTCATATTTACAGTTGTAAGTTCTTTTGGACAGACTTCTGGGAACCAGAATGTCTTGGGCTGAGAAGGAAAAAGGTGCCCTGCTTCTGAGTAATCATCTATTTCCACACTCTCAGCATGATGGCAGCCTCATTTGGCAGGGTTTTGAGCCGTATCTAATTCATCCAGAACAGGACTATTAGAATTATAAGCCTTTTTTCTTCTGAACTTGGTTAGGATGTTTGCTACTGAGGATCCCCTTGCAGTGGATAAAAAAGGCTTCCCTTGCTAGTGTGGCTGATGTAGATTGTAGAGAACAATTATAATTTTTCATTCAGATGGTTAAGACAGATAACTGCATCAGGAGTAGCGGACTATATCGCTGTGATGCCTCCTTTGTATTTGTGAATCGTGCATTGAGGTGTTATATGTTCCATGGTCTGTTCTAGGAGACCACAGTTGCACGTTGGAGAGTCTTTAATTTTCCATTTGTGCAGCAAGTATCCGCATTTGCCATGATTTGTGCAGATGCAGTTTAGGGTTGCCCGTGAGTTTCGTGGGAGAAAAACACCAGGGATCTTCTGCATGGGTCTTTCAAAGGTGTTTATTTGTGACTTCTTGTGAACTCCATTTGGCTTTCCAAGTTTCATGAGAGTTGAAGTTGCAACACAAGCAGCCACCTTCAGCGACATAGAGTCCACCTTGAATGGGGACCTAAATACCATGGAGAAATATTTCCAGAAATGGAGGCTCAAACCAAGCCCCCACAAAACCACAGTCACTGCATTCCGTCTTAATAATAGAAATGCTAAGTTGGAGCCATGAGCAAGAGACCAGTAATTTTCTTGTTTGTGTGGCAGGGATATACCTCTGCTGTCTATCTCAGATCTCATATTTCTTTGTTCCAGGACCAATTGTAGAACATAAGTCCTTTTGCATTAGAGTTCTCCTTACCTGCTGAGTAAGTTGCAATCTGGAATGTCCTGTGACAGACTCCCATATTCATAACTTCCCAGTACAGAGGGAAATATTTAGTTCATCTCTGCTTATTTACGTGGAAGGTGAAGCCTGACTGTTTATTTGAAATCAGTCCAACTTTTAGGGATGCAAGTCTGAAAGTCTTTAGTGAGAAGACCATGTCTACTGCAATCCACTAAGCCCAAAGCTTTTAATATGCAGTGGTTGGTAGGATCGTATTTAAAGATGTTAATGATTTCACGGCAATAAAAGAGAGCACATTTCAAGTGTGTGTGCATGTATTATTTTTTACAATAATAAATATGAATGAAAAAAAATTGGATTCATACTATTATGATTAATGTGGAACTTTCTTGCTTGCCATATGCACAGAGAAATATGTCAACCACAGATACTTTGAGATGATTTGAGAAAATGTGCAGTCTTGAAGCACTTTTACAGGATTTATTTTTAATTTTGAAAAGCCTTTAACCCTATTAAGTCTTATCAACAGATTTTAAAAACAATAGATTAGTCACCAGTCAGTGCTAAATAAACTTACCTGTTTACTGTATTTGACAGCATTTTGGTCCATTACTAGAAATACAGCTTTGTGTGTGTATGTTTTTGTGAGAAAAGAGCAAGAACAAAAAGTACTATTTTATGTAAAGATGCCTTTCTGCAACAGATCCTCCATCTTTGAATGCCCATCCCTCCTTTTATTTTATTTATTTATACACTTTTCTGAGGTGCTCCTTTTGTAGCATCAAAATGCTTCAGAAACGTTAAAAGAACATAGTCAAATTGAAAATCACATTTCTATCTTAAAATGTTTTAACTAATATATTACAAGTAAAGCCAAAGATGATTACTAAAACTGATAGAAGTTGGCAACATTTTTAGGGGCAGCAGTAACTAATTAAATATAAATAATCTTGTTTTTCTATTTCTCTCTTCTTCTATCTGAGCTAGAGAAAAATCACTTATACTGTGGCAATCCAACCATCACGTTGTACATCTGTTATTCAGTGCTACTGAAAAACTTCTCCAAATCTCTAAGAAAGACATGCCTCTTAACCTGTAATATTGCGAGTGTGGAACAAATGACACAAATCAAAATTGATAGAGCAAGAAACTAGAGATGCTATGGAAATAATTTTGTAATTATGTATGATGATTTTTTGTGATTTAATAAAACTGTGCCACTGAAGTGGTGGCTCCTTAGTGCCAGGCTTGAGGTTTTTTTGTTTTTGTGGGCTTTTTTTTTCTTTTCCCATTACATATTTCCTATTCGTGGTTATGAAGCCTGAAACTAACAATGGCAAGAAGTTATTACACATCACTTATGAATGGCAGAATGTAGGATCAAGACAAAGGAAGATAGAGTGTGAGAGTGCTGTGGTGTGTGAGAATACATATGTCAACAGGATATATGATTCTGGCAAATTCAAAGAAGTTAAATTTTTTCCATGCCTCTTGTCTTGTCTTTAATGTGTCTAATGTGGCTCTTTATTTTAGATATTTATTGGACATGATTCACTATACTGTCTAGATATGTAATATATTTTCTTTTATATTGCTTAGGCCACACCTTACAAAATGTTTCAGTTACTTTCTTTGATATCTGACTGCTCAGTTTGTACTAGACGTGCTCTTTTTTATATTTACAGGTGCACCAAATATCTTTCTGGAAGACAATGAATATATGCATATAAAATATTTTATAATAAGTATGTGTACCTATGCTGAGGTTTTAGTACTTCCTCTGTTGTAGAAGTTTTTTTTCTGCAAACATTGTTTAGTAATTTTTCATATGCATTATAGAATTTATGAGCATATATTCTCTACAAAGACTTAAAAGGGTTTTTGTAATGACATTGAAAAGCAGCAAAAAGTGGGTACTGCAATAGTATTAATGAATGATGTACATTGGTTCCAGCTGTGACCATGTGATTAGACCTTCACTAGGCAACAATGGGTATTTTCCTGTTGCCTTTATTTGATTTCCAAGAATTTGTCATCTGTTATATAAACCCTTGCCAATATGCCCCATGTAAAACTGGTATTTTGTGTTTTTCTGAAGCATCAGCTGAATACCCACCCATATCCCTGCAGAAATATTGTTTCAATTGAATAGGGCACCTTAGTGCCTATGTCTGGTGCTGCATACCAAAATCATAAGTGCTTGTTGTAATTTAGGTTCTATTAAATATATCAGTCTATTTGTAGGATGCCTTGTTGCCTGGTAATGAGAGACATTATTTTCACTTTTACATTTCTATCTTAATATTTTATTACAGCAGTATAATGTGTTATAGAGGTGGACAAGCCTGCAGATTGAAATGTGGATAGTCCAGATTGTTCCTTTCCCTAGACCATATGGTATAGTTCTAAAAGCCTTTTGTACGCTGTCTGTTCAGTTAATTGTAAACTCAGTCTTTAACATACCTAAAAAAGAAAGAAAGGAAGGAAGAAAGAAAGAAAAGGAAATATAAGTGGACTAAAATAAATGGTCCATATATCGTTTGAGAACCCCAGCAAGGTTTGTTAAAAAGATGTAAACACACCAAACCCTCACATTGGCATCTTAGAAGGGTTTCACTGTTTGAATGTATTTTTCTGTGTGAACATGAGTTTTCATGTTCCTTGATCACATAACGTAGAACCACACGTGGTGGTGGTGGTGGTGGAGGAGGGGGAGAAATCTATTCTCTCCAAGTCAAATGACTGGGCAGGGGAGAGGTTTTAGGATATAATAAACTGGTAAAGTGGTATTCAGAATGGTACTTTTCCTCAGGCAGACAGCTCTGCCGGTAGGTGATGTACAGGAACAACTAAGATTTATGACAGATGGGTAGTAGGATTGCTAATACACCTACACAAGTTTTAGCTTCTGATGTTCCCAGTGCTCTTGATGCCTAAGAAGTTTGTGTTCACGTTTTGTTTTGATGTTGCCCAATGCATGGTCTTAGGAGAATGGAACAAAGCCCCACTCTGGATCTTCATGTGCTAAGATGAGAATAATGTATCCCAGTCCTCACAAAAAGTGTACTGTATAAGAAAACCATTGAATCCGTGGGCAATAGGATTTTAAATCTCATCCTCAGAAAGTCTGTGAAACAAAATGTCATATTCCATCATTACACTGATATGCTGTAAGTTTAGTTGTCCTTGAAAGTGGCCACAATAAACTTGTGAAATGAAAAACTGGGTCGGAAAAGTCATGCCTACTGCTTGATATGCTACTTACTGTATCCTTGGGGCTTCTGCGCTGCTATTAAATTACAAAAATTGGGAATTTGTTGGGTTAATATACACATTCAAATGTTCTAATATTACAAAATATGTTTTTAAATATTTTTCCTTATTTATAAAATAGGCTGTTAGGATCCAGGTGCATGTGCACTATTAAAACAGATTAAAAAATTACAACATAAACCAATATTACAACATTTCCTTACCCACCCAATTTATCAGGACCAACAATTTCTAACCTTCTCCACCCATCCCCTTGAAATCTTGAGAGAATAGGTAGGCCTCGCAGCAATTCTTAAGACCAGTAAGTTCATGCTTTGTTAGACCTAAATGGAAAGTGAGTTCTGGAGTCAAGGGCCCCTAATTGAAAATGCCCTCTGCCAGCCTCCCACATTTTAAATTAGGAGGATGTTAGTTTAGACATCTCATCTGAGGCAGGTTCTGTGGTAGGCAAGACACACACCATTTAGGGGTTTGTAGGTAATAATTAACACCTTTAATCATACCTAGAAATCAGACTAGAAGCCTATTACAGTAATTGAGCATGAGACTAATGTGCTACCTGTCAGAAGCCCCACTACACAAGTCTGCTGACCCATTCTGCACAGCCTGAAGTTTTGAAATGATCTTCAGATATAGCACCATGCAGAGCACGTTGCAATAACCCAGTTGGGAGGTGTTGGAGGCTAAAAAAATTGTAACTATAGTGAGGTCAGCTTCAGGAAGAAAATAACACAGCCTTCTCACCAATGCAGATGAAATAAAAGCACTTTTGATCATTTGTGGACATCCAGAAGCAGGCATAGATCCAACAAAATTCCCCCAAATTGCAAACCTGGGTAATAAATGGTGATATAGTTATGTCTTTTACTAAGATAGTGTACCCAGTTTAAATAATGTAAAGGCAACTAAAGGCAAAATGCTCACTGGTATAAGTTGAAGTAGCTCAGTTTTCCCCAGACTGGCAGCCCAAACTTTCAAATGAAAATAGCACCTGCAAGCATGAATAAACTGAGAAATAAAAGAAACAATTATTTTTGTGCCTTTTGAAACTTCACACTTCTGAGATGATCAAAGATGTACAGTTTTCTTGCTTTATAACACAAGGCATGGCCAAGCATCCTGGAATGGACGTTGCTCAGCCAAATGTAAATTTGGAATTACAGTATACTATGGCATGTCATGCATGCCAGTGAAATGAGAAGCATGTCGCTTACATACCATACTTTGGTTGTGGTATGAAGTTAGTGGGAGCCAAGTATGCATCTGTGGGTAGAATTTGGTTCTTATGGTCTGAGCAATTTACAGGCATTGAAACACAAGGAGCAGCACTTAATGATCTAAGAATCCAGCTACAGTTCTGAGAGGACGTTACTAAGCACTGAAAGAAAAAACAGTGACTGAACATTTGCTAGAACTTCCATATGCTGAGAATAGCCCTCAAAACCACTGAGTTACCTCTTACAGCTAATGTCTCATTCACGAAACTACCTGCTTCTTTACCATATAGCAAACAGTATTTGATTTAAGTTAACTTGTATACTTCACAATAGATAATGCAAACATGATGCACTAACTTATATCTATGATTAAAGAAAGACTTAATTTAGCCATTTGTGCTGATTCCAAAATTTGAGAAATATCAAAAATATCAGCGTTTCTTCAAAAAAAGTAGCTAATACTTTTTCGCAGCAGATTCTACTTGTTAAATCTAATTATACTTTTAATATTTGTTTCTTTAGTTTGAATGACATGCATGTCCATTCAGTCGGCACGTAATGCCAGCTTAATTTGTAAGGCGGTGAAATTTGATACTGTTATTTTAATGAGAAACAACCTTGTTTGATTTGTAAGAAATATATATATTCAAAATATTTCAGTTGGTTATGAGAGAAGAAAGTTGCACAGTAAATATCTCCACACAGAAAAAGATGTGAGCATTTTTTTAAAACTAGATAGAAAATTCATGCTTTTTGGCCCTTCAGCTAGTAGCAGATACATCCCAAAAATTATGTATTATTATGATAAAGCATAGTGCCATAAATGCAAACGGTGCTTCATGGGTAGGACACATTCCATGTCCAAATAGCTTATAGTATAAATAAGACAAACACAAAATTACATCAGGAGAAGAATGTGGGCATTACTGATGAGACCAAAGGAGGAAGAAATCTTGAATAGGTAGGTTTTAAGGTGGGATTTGAAGGAGAGGACAGATTAGCAGATAAGCACAGTAGAATTTTTCTGGGCAGAAGGGCATTGAAGGCATGAAACAAGGATTTGGAAAAGTAGACAAAGAAAACAGTTGATGGAGAGGATTAGGAAGAGCATAGGGAGTAGAGCTGGTTGAAAAATGTGATGAATTTTGGGGAATTTTCCCCCCTGAAAAATGTGTTCTTTCTGACAGAAATTTTTGAAATGTATGAGAGAGGAAGGCATGGGAAATGATAGCAGAGATGTAGTTGAGAACAAAATTGTTTAGTGCCTTATGGTATGTCTACACTACAGAGATTATAATGGCATAGCTATGTCTGCATAGCAATGTGTGAATAGCCCCCTTGTGTAGAGGCAACCTAACCTGACAGGAGTTTTTCTGTTGGTGTAGGTATTCCACCTCCCTGAATGACGTTAGCTATGCTGACAGAAGCACTCTTCTGTTGACATAGCAGCATTTGCCCTGGGGGGGTTGGTTGACATAACTATATGTGGCACACCCCTGACCATTGTAGCTATTCTGATATAAGTTTTCTGTGTAGACCAAGCCTTAGAGATGAAGATGAAGATTTTGAATTTGATGTAGTAAGAGATAGGAAGTGATCTGAAGGGAGCAGGAGAAAAGAGAGATGGCTTCAATAGAGGCGTTTGGACTGATCTGAGTAGCGGAGAGTTGAGACACAGTTAGACCAGGCAGGAGTCTACAGTAATTAAGGCAGGAGAGGACCAGTGAATAATCATGGGGTGTTGCTGCTGGAACAGTAAGGAAAAGGCAAATTGTGAAGCGGCAGTATTAAAAAGAGAAAAGCAGTAAGATTTAGGGAGAGATTGAACATGGAAGTGCAGGGGACGGGAGTCAAAGATCATACTGAGATTACAAGCTAGGCAAACAGGAAGGATAGGGAAGTTGTCAGTAGAGATAGAGAAAGAAGGTGGAGGCAAAACATTCAGGATAGAGAGGCAGATTTGGGAATCATCACATAGAGATGGTAGATGAAAGCATAGGGATAGATAAGGTCACTGGAAATAGTAAAGAGAAAACAAAATTTTCTGGAGTATTGAGGGTAAGGAGGCATTAAAAGACTAGGGAAAGATGCAATTACAGGATATGAGACAAACCAGGAGAGGTCAGAAACATGGAAGTCAAGGTGAGAAAGCAGAGAGCTCAGTCATACAAGAAATAACTCATACAGTTTAAAGTAGTACAGAGTTCTTTCTAGTTTAGCAGTATTCACCATCTCACCAGATTAGGAGTGGCATTAATATAAGCAGAATATAAATTTTCATTTTTTGTTACTCTAAAGTAGCCTTGCAAACAAACAAACAAAAAAGTCAAATTTTACCAGCCCAGGCACAATATCTGCTTGCCTGCACTTTTCTGTGAGGATTGATGTTAATGAAAATCTACCGATATCTTCCAAAAGTGAAGTGTTAATCTGAGGCAAATAGAATTTTCCAGGGCTAGTCTAAAGAGAGGATGTTTAATGTAATGGGTAGAGGCAGGGAACTGAGAATCACTACTGCATTCCATTCTTTGCTCTGCTGCTGACTTGCTGTTGGAATTTTGGGCAAATCACTTAACTTTTAATATCAGGTTTCTTATAGGGTAAATTAGAGAAAACAATACCTACCTATTTCACAGGGGCATTATGGAATTTAATATTTGTAAAGCGCTTTGGCATTCTTGGATGAAACTGGATAAATGCAAATCATTATTAATAAAGGGAAAATGTGAAGGAGAATATGCTATTTTATGTTAGAAAGCAATGGGGGGAAGTTAGTATTTTTGTTGTTCTTAGCACGTTTTGAAAAACATATCTGAAAGAATGCTGGGTTAGAAGTTATATAGTCATTAGGTTTGTTTACTGAATGCACGTTGCTTCTTATAATTATCTAGCAGTTTGGATATATAAAATGGCTATGATGCTTTGTTCTCAGAAAGTTTAGGTGCTCAATTTAATACTCAAAAGTTGGACAACTGATCAATATTCTTTACATAGCCTTTTCTATAAGAGGAATTCCCTCTTGTGTACCCATAAAAAAGTTATTTTCTTTCTGTAAAGCTTGTCTGTCAGGATCAAAGTAGTAATGTTAGGGGTGATGTGGGACAATAAGTCAACAAGAGGTAATAAAGTTCACCAAAGATATGTTGAATTTGTGTGTATATATATATACATATACACACACATACACACTGGCATATTGTAAATATAAGATCACATTTCAAATAATGTATCTAGCATCTACATAAATATAGGTTGACTATTTAAAATGTGATCTTATATTTACAATATGCCAGTGTTTTGGGTATAATAGACTCCTAATACAAGGATTTTTATTGCACACACATGGACATATGTTGGTTATTTTTTTTTAAATTAAGGGTTTTCTTTAGGTTTGTCATTAGTCAAGTGACTTTACTTTTATGGAATGTATTTGTTTTATTATCGGTATGCTAGATTACAAGACAATTTACATTACAAGGCAGATTTTGAAATTCTCTTGATTTACTCCTGCACTCACAGTTCTCTTTTAAAAAAAAGTATTGTTGTTTGTTTACAGCATTGAGGCCAAAGGACACAAAGAAGCCTGTTAGATGTTTGCAGCTTTATTCAATATAGCCCCTGCTTACAAGTACGAAAGAGCCACATCTACAATATGGACCAAAAGTACTGGAGGGTAGAAATGCTTTGGACGCCAAGCATTTAGGTTGCCTTTTCCAAAGGTGTTTTACGGAGTTAGGCTTCCAGTTCTCATTGAAATTTAGAGAATGCTGGGCATCTAACTCCCTTGTACCTCTGAAAATTTCAGCCTTAGCATTGTTTATAACCATTTTGAATGAAATTTTGATTGAAATGTCTTGTGTTTCATCCGTGGCTAGAGGAAAAGCTGAGACACATGTTTGAAGAAAATCAAATGAGTTAGTGAGTTAAAGCAAAATTAGTGTTTTTTCTTGTATCAAAACTTAATTTTTTTCCCCATTCATAACTCAAAACCAGTGTGGTCTAATAGCTAACTAGTAAATCTTCTTAAGTCTCAGTGAGAATAATTTTAAAAAATATGGACAGTCAAATTTCTTAAAGTAGGGAATGCTGTAAGGTCTCTCCATGGACACAAGTGTTGTGAGCCACCTGGCAAACTTTAGAAATGTTTCTGGCATGTCAACAGACATTATAGGTGTCATCAGGCACCTGGCAAATGTTATAAAGGTCAACAGCATGTCAGCTGTGTTTATAAATAAGCAAAACCACATGACTATGTCTGCATTTATCAGCTAAGAAATACACACCTTGGATGTGCTAATGTCCAATGCCTCAGCACTGGGAGCTGTGCATTTATTGGCTGTCAAGCACACACCCTGGAGTGCTTATAATGTGGTTTATGATGAACTTTTAAAAAAAAAACCATTGAAATATAAGACATTTTCCATTAGTGTGCTCAATCAAATGTTTCCATTAGAATTAAGAAAATAGTTACCCAGAGATTTACCAGAGGAAAAAAGGTATTTCAAATCAAGGCTCTCCAGTGTCTCTTTCTCTCACCCTTACACACTCAAAGCACCTGAGGAACGTGTCTGAGCCTTCTCCTTCCAGTTCAGTAGAAACAGCTGGGTTAGAATTGCTTTCATTTTAAACTCCACTTCTTTGCTGGAGGATACTGGAAGCAGAAGCAGCAGCCTGAACCAGCTCTCTTTGGCATTGTCTACACTAGAGAAATTTGGCATGCTGATCACAGTGTGTCCATCCTAGCATGTCTGTAATAACCTCATGTCCGCTAAAGAAAGTGCTCCCAACTATTCAGACACATTACAACCACTGTTTGGATCAGATTTACTCCAAACAAGGTGAACCACCTTATGATCCTTTGCTGTGCCAGTCTCTGCTGGTTCAACACAAGTGTGGAAGGGTGGTATAATAGCTCCAGCAGATCAAAGACTATCATCCTTCAGTGCATACCCTGGTCACTGCTTAGGTGACCTGCCTAGTTTTATATTCTGTATTCCACTGAATAGGGATCAAGTAGGTGGCTGGAAACCATTTATCTGTGCAAATAATCCTGAACACATTGGTAGCTAATTGCAGGCTATTTTCACAGTAGACATTTTATTATATCAATAGTATTCCTTACTGCTGCTTTGCCAGAAGAGGGATAGTGGCAGCCTGAGTAGCTATTGTTTTTAACTTTCAATGGGGCATTAACACAACATGGTATAGGCAGTGGGGACTCTGCTTAAAAGTGATGATATGTGACATGACACAGAGTGTTTTTGCCATTTTAGCTGGAGAAAGGTATAGCTATTACTGAGGGCAGGGGTGGATTAAAGATCTTCAGCCTTCTTCCTCCATCAACTTGAAGAGGAGGCGGAACCAAAGTAATTTTGAAAAAGTTACCATCTTCACCCTGTCCCTAGCCTAAGGTCTATTAAACCATTAAAAGGATTAGATTTAAATATGTTTCAATTAAATTAAATTGTTTTAATTAAATTATGATTGCATTTTTCCTTTGCAGTTTGTGTGATATTGTGTATGAGATTGGCAAGGAGGCCTTACAGTCCTAATATGTATTTGTTGTAGCATGTGAAATGGAAGCCCATTCAGCAAAAAATCTCAGCTTTCATCCATACCAATGATGGACATTGTAGGTGTCACAAGGCACCTGGAGAGCTTTATAAATGTTGCTGTTGTGCCAACATTGTTTTTGAGTACTTTTACTAAGGAGAAAAGGACTCTTGGCTGTTATATGTACTGCTGATAAACTGGCAAAGTTTCTCAGTGATTTAAGCCCTTTATTATACCACACCTTGTGCTTGTATATACCATTGCCGTGGAAAAAGTAACTTGGCTGTTATAAACCAAGCACTTTTAAATCTGTGTAATCCAGTCACTATAACACACCCAGTGTTTGTAAATGCCGGTGTCTATGATAATCTCAGAGCGATTTAAGCGCTGTCTGTGTGCTAGTGGTATTTCTAAGTAGCATGAGCTATTAACAGTTCTGGAGGCCTATTCATGCTGTTTGTAATAGCTGCAGTCGATCCTGGACTACCTTATGCATCTCAAGCTCCAGGGCTTGTCTCTCTCATCAATTAAGATCCACTCGGCTGCCATATTGCCTTTCAATCTCTGTTCCGGGTAAAGTCGGTCTTCGATCGTAACATGATGGTCCGGTTCTTGAAAGGTCTGGAGCAACTCTATCCCCAGGTCCGGGACCCAGTTCTTCCATGGGACCTGAATCTGGTGCTCATGCGACTCATGAGAGCTCCCTTGGCATCCTGTTTCCTTCTTCTTCTCTCCTGGAAGGTGTCATTCCTGGTGGTGATAATTTCTGGCCAAAGGGTTTCTGAGATTAGGGCACTTACCTTGGAGCCGCCCTGTACGGTGTTTTTCAAGGACAAGGTCAAGCTGCGGCCGCATCCAGCTTTCCTGCCCAAGGTGGTTTCTCAATTTCACATGAGCCAGGACACATTTTTGCCAATCTTCTTCCCAAAGCCTCTAAATCTGAGGAGGAACATAGGTTGCATTCCCTGGACGTCAGGAGGGCACTAGCCATCTACACTGAGAGGACCAAACCATTTTTCAAGTTGTTCATCGTGGTGGCAGATAGGATGAAAGGTCATCAAGTATCCACCCAGAGAATTTCATCTTAGATCACTGCCTGCATCTGATATTGCTATGATCAGGCAAAGGTGCCTCCACCAGTGATTGTAACCACCCAGTCAACTAGAGCACAAGCCTCGTAGTCGGCTTCCTGGTCATCCATTCACACATTCATGTCTCACTATGTGCTTACCCAGTAAGCCTGAGACAACGCCCGCTTCGGTGGAGCAGTATTACAAGCCACATGACTGTGAACTCCATGCCCACCTCCAGGAATACTGCTTGTGAGTCACCTAGAAGAGAACGACATGAGCAAGCACTCAAAGAAGAAAAAATTGTTACCTACCTTTTCATAACTGTTGTTCTTCGAAATGTGTTGCTCATGTCCATTCCATTACCTGCCCTCCTGCCATTCTGTCGGAATTTTCAGCAGCACCTGCTATACCGATGCATGAGTGCGGCATCCCAAAGGGTGCCACAGCCAATCCTACAGATACTGCTAAGGCAAAAGTCTCCGACAACTGTGCACATGGGCGTGCACGCACCTAAAATGGAAAGGACAGGAGTAACACCTCTTGAAGAACAACAGTTACGAAAAGGTAGGTAACCTTTTTTTCAAGCGTCAGATTGGTGGAAACTCTATCAGAACCTTGTCAATGCTTGCTGTTTTTCAGGCTCAGATTCTCTGCTGTGGCCAGTTTCTATTGGGTGCAGTAGAAAGAGAGCTGATTCCAGTTCACTGACTCTTTGGCTGGCTGTGCTGGGCAATGATTCCATCAGAGTGTTGCTCTAACTCCACCCAGCTGGTCATAATTCTCAAGGGAACATCTTCCATCTGTAGATAGCCAGAGATCACAACCTGGCCATGGTCCATAACTCCCTATCACCTTAAGATTGGGTGGGAGATGGCAGCATAGGAGCCAGCTAAACTGGCTTTATGCCTTTTAGGGATTCTCTACTGCCAGGGGAATCCCCAGTGGGAGAATTTAGCCCAGCAACCACTTCCCTTGTTCTGCTGAATTGGGCCAGAGAATCTGGCCCTATAGATTTTTAGATCTGTATTTTCACTGACCACTGAAAAATATCAACAAGAACCTAAAGTTGCTTTTCAAAATGTAAAGTTGGGTCTGCTGTACAAATTGTTTCAAAGTACTTTGTGTACTTTCACCCACAATAAGAAATTTACTTGCGAATATATTAGTATGTCAAAGCTAAGCTTCCTTATATAATTACGTTTTTTTCCTATGTTGCTGCTAGCTGCTGAAGCTTAAGTTCATCATCATGTTCCCATTATGCCTCTGGTGTTTAGGGCAGCGACGAAGCTCCTCCACTCCTTAGATTGTCAGTGTATAATCCTCATGTTTAGGATTTTTACTAGATGTCATAGGGCTGAGAATAAAATTCATCCTTTCTCTATTGCTGTTACAGATGTGGTTGAAATTATGTTTAAAGAAGACATAAACCTTGTCCTCATGTAGACAGTATTTCAAGTTACTAGATTCCATCTCTAACACTTCTCTGGCTAGTAGTCATTTAAGAGTTGCTAACCAAAGATCTCAGGCCCCCAAAAGGAAAATGAACAATTTCATTAACTTTGACTCCCAGACTTTGTGAAAAAAGGGCATCTTGAGTACAAAATATCAATATTACACGACAAGAGTGCAGATTCTGTAGATAAAGCTTACACTTTTACTTCTTAAGTAAGTAATTGCTGTAGCTGGTGTGTTCCAAGATCTTTCCTAAATAGAGATAAAATAGGAGAAAACAAGAAAACCTCTTTATGCAGATGAAATAAGTTCACCAGCCAAATCCATTGATAGAGATGAAACACCTGATAGCAGCCATTAAGGCTACTAGAGGTCTGTAAACTATACATTTAAATATTTCAAATGAAAAGTTAAAAGTAAAAAGAATAAAAAGCCTTTTTTCCCCCCCAAGCGCCATCTGCAAACATATCCAGACTAGGTATAGTTACCATTCCTTCACATAAACTGATCATAACTTCAGAACTGCTGGAAATCATAGACTGAAGACCCCATTTCTCATCAAGATCCTAATATATCCAAGGTATTTCAGAATGTCAGCCTATTATTACCAGACTGACTCCTTTTCTATAATAGGGAAGTAGATACTAATATGTCTCCTGTCAAGTTTAAAAATAGTGCTACATCTCCCATTACCACACCTATTAGTTTCCTTTCCACTCAGAGATATTCTAAATCAAGCATCTTTCATCCATTTAAACTTAATGTAAGCCATCAAGATAATAGGAATTAACAATATTGTAGAAGAAAGTTCTTGAAATCATGTCCAGTCTGCAAGAATTGCAGATATAATCCCAGTACTGTGTAAACCAACAATTAATCACGTACACTGTAGTAAAGGATCATTCTTTCCTGATATTTGAGTTTAATGGCAGTATTCCCTCTAATTTTCCCCATGCATGTGCAGAATGAATTTTCCCCATGCATGTGCAGCTGGAGGACTCCCTCCAGCTCTCTCTCCCTGCAGCAGCACCTGGGTGGGGTGGGGTGAGGTGCCTCTCCCCCAGCCGCAGCAAGTCTGGGGCTGGGGCACCTCTCCCCCGGCTGCGGCAGGTCCAGGGCTGGCTGAGAGGCATCTTTCCCCGCCGCAGCCCTGAGTGCTTGTGTGGCGCTTAATAGGCTGCTGCGTGGCCAAACAGCTTAGAGGGAACTTAGATGGTAAACAGTTCCTAAAGATTGTAATTCTCTTATTGGATATATTGTATGCTTCACTATGCACTTTGAAAAAGTTGTTATTATATGAAGGGTTTTATCAAGATACATTTGACCAATTTTCTAAGATATTGGATCTGTCGGTACTCAAATACTACACAGTATACCCACTTCCAATCCTTTTATGCTTTGGTTAATATACTCAGATATTTTGAGAGGGGAAGCAAGAGAAAATTTACTTGCAGAATTCCCATTTCCTTTCTTGAGCATGTTTCCTCCGTCACACTACTTGTCCTCTGGCGTCCTTACCTCGGAGGACCTTTTCCTTTTCTGACTTAGTGTCCAAAACGATTTGTTTCTAATTCAATGTAACAATGCTACGTATTCATCTGAAGTTATCAGAGTAGTATACAGACATTGATTAAGCCCTCCCACCATACCCCAGAAGGTAATTTAGTTAATGTAAGTAATTCA
The DNA here is from genome assembly GCF_965140285.1 of Lepidochelys kempii. Classification (NCBI taxonomy): domain Eukaryota; kingdom Metazoa; phylum Chordata; order Testudines; family Cheloniidae; genus Lepidochelys; species Lepidochelys kempii. The sequence goes on along the minus strand of NC_136390.1, from coordinate 23,741,243 downwards.
TTTTTACAAATGCAGAAACCACATTCCCTTCTCTGATCACTGCTTATTGTGCAATGGGAGTCAGTTGGTCAATGAAATTTCTCTTGACTAAAGGGAAAGCGACCCATGTTTGCTTGGGGATCCATATTCCAAAGTGAGATGGCTGCCTCTTCACTGAAGTAACTGCTTTTGAATTAACTGAAAATGTGATATGTTTCTCTCCTTTGAAGAAAGAGATTCCCAACAATTATGATTTAGTAAGGTATAAGTTCCTTAAAGTTGTTGACTGAGAATTGCTAGTACCAGTATAGAATACAGTTGCTATTTTATGATTTAGGGCTTGTCTACGCTTAAAAGGCTGCAGCAGCGCAGCTGCACTGCTGTAGCGCTTCAGTGAAGACACTACCTACGCTGATGGGAGAGCTTCACCTCCTGAGAGGATTTTCCACACCCCAGAGCAAAGTAGTTAGACTGACATAAGTTGCCAGTGTAGACCAAGCCTTAGCTTTTAAGTAGAAAAATGTTCTGATTCAATTCTATTTGCTACTGGAAAGAAAAGAACAGTAACATTTTGGATGTTAAACATTTTTTGTTTTCCCATAACTCAAAAACAGAGTTAATTTATAATGTGAAATTATGCAGGCAATTAGTGCCTTCTTATATTACAAAAAAATAAAACAGCTGAAATATTGAGGTTTAAAGTGCATCTATTGTCCACATGCATTAACAACTTTTTCACAAGGATTTATAGCATGATTGCTGGACTTGCATGCACCGTATAATGCACAGGTTTTACAACATGTTACTTTTAAAATGTGTCAACTCCAAAAGGAGCCTGTAATGGGGTATATTCTCCCCCTAGAACTCTCCTTGTATCTAGCCAATTCCCCTCCTCTCTAGGGAGTGACTGCAGAGTTTCTCCCTGCAACTCTCTCCTATCACCAGCTTCCTCTCTTTATAAGGCTAGCCCAGCTCCTTCCCCAGGTGGGCTTCATCAGCCATTAGGCCTTATCAGTCCCTGGTTCTCTTCCAGATGTATCCTATAATTGGCCTGTTTTACCCGTTCAGGACCCAGGGGGTGGACATCCCATCACAGAGCTATTGTGATCTGTTATCTCAGGGGTCTGTAGATTAATTGTCACTGGGACATTTTTACGCCATAACTTTGGGCTTGTCTTCATGGAGCAGCATTTCTTTTAAAATTCTATTGTGTCCTTAATTTGTGTCATCTTTAGGGGTTGCTAGGGCTCAGTTCGCAATCTCATGTATCATTTACAAGCCTGCCCAAAATCTTGCACATGAGCACATAGAAGTGATCTAAGAGTTCTGTGTCTGAGAATTTATGTGAATTGTGAGACGATAGCTAATTCTGAATGTGCGGACTTTTGTGAGTTTAAGCCTTTAATGATTTTAATATGGCTTTTTGCACTTTATAGGCACCCATACCCATCTATGTGCACACATGCACAAAATAGGCCTGATGACAACATATTCTAGCCCCTTTGAGCTGTTGAGGCAATGCAGAGGGACCACAAACCAGCTGGATCTAGCTGAGAATTTCCTTTATTCCTAGAGCCAGCGAGGCCAACCAGGAAAGTAAGTGACACTAATGTATAGTTGGCCCAGGTATAAATCCACTCTTAGAAACAGGAAGCCATGTTTGGCTCCCTGATGGGCCCACCCCTCCACTGTGCAGAATCTGGTCCAGAATTGTGCCTCTGTGCGTATATGTAAACACATATATAGATAGATGTGATACATAATCAAATGTGTGTGTGACAGGGACATGTCTGAAATTATGAATTAAAAATGCTAACTTGATAGATGCTAAATTGTTGCACCAGTTTAAGGGAAAGGGATATTGATTTTTGTCTCACAGCCTTTTCAGGCTTGTGAATTGAACAGGCAACTAACTGGACCGGATAACTTCCTTTCTTGGGAGAAAAGCTGTAGATGCCTACAGCCGAATGGAAGGGACAGACAGTGTGGTCTAGAAACAATTTAAAATAGTTTTAGTTCTCCAATATGAACTAACCGAATAGGCGTATTGGAAAAGGTTTCAGGCTGCTCAAAATACTTAGAGGATGACTTACATGGAGGTGGGTAACTAAGCTGGGCAATAATCTTCGCAAATGGTTCAGATGTTTGGGGATCACTACCCTAGATTAGTTGTATGAACTGTTTGGATTGGAGTAGGTTTATGATTTATGCTCACGTGATCCAAAAATGTGGCTAGTTGAGAAGAAGCAGAGGGACCTTTGTTTCACAGGCCAGCTGGCTGGTGAGTATGTAGATAGCAGGTCTTTGTTAGAAGCCCAAGGGAGAATGACTCATTCATGAGACTTAGGACAGGGGATGCATGGATGCTCCCCAGAAATGGGAAGTGAGAAAACCCAAGCTGGAAGGAGCGGCAGCCCCAAACTAACCCTCAAAAATAAATCCCAGGGATCTGAGTAGTTTTACCTGTTAGGGAACACGGCACAAGAGCACTCAGTGACAATATATCGTGGTAGGCTAGCATAGTGTCCAGGATGTTGCCTCATCAGCACAGCCTGTGAACAGGGCGATTTCAGACCTAAAGGGGGTGACCACAAGGCATTTTGTCCTAGTAGCAGTGGCCAGGAAAAAGTCCAGGGTTGGAGGGATACAGGTGCTTAGGTGACTCTAGCTCAGACCTATGGGGTGAGTCCAGATAAGATTTTTCTCAGTAAGCACAAAACACTGCAGAGGTTAGGGGGTCTTCCACTTAATGTATCTGTAGTTAACACATATATATATATATATATATAAAGTAGGATGGAGGCACCCAAGGACGTTGGGTTGATGTTGAGCTATATGAATATCTACGCAGGGAGGTACTGCTTGTGACTGATTTGGACTCTTGGTCGTATAGAACTTGCAGTACTTTGGTTCGTACAAGGAGCAAGAGCCAGAGAGCTTTGTAGAGCCATGACACAGGAGTGCTGTGAGAATCTGTGCCCTGGGTCAGAGCTGAGTGTTGCTGGAGATGAGATCCTAGTTGAGACTAGGAAAACTAAGGATAATGGGGAGGAGCAGGCTATACTTCCTGTCCCAGCAGCTAAGTACCTGCTTCATAGTTTAGGGTGCCTTAATGCTATGCTGCTATGGCTCATGGCTCTGACACCAGTAGCCAGCCTAGAAGCATAAGGCCTCACCCTGGTTTCTCCCAGCCCAGTTACTCCATGCAGGATGACCTCAACAAACCCTTCTGATGCCAAGTCCCCACAAATCCATCTTCCCATCTTCTTAACTACCAGATACTCAGACTTTTCCCCGTGGTTCATCACCCTCAAAGGAATGAAACCTACCCCTGATTATCAGTTCACTTTGGTAAACACAGATTGTACAACAGAGACCTGCTTGGGGTTAAAATAAATAAAACGTTTATTTAATAGAAAAATCATAGATTCAAAGATGAAATAGTAAGGAAAAGCAACATAAGTTACACAGAAAATACACATAAAGATGCCATCTCAAGCTGTACACCTCTATTGGCTAAATTCCCTTTTCTAATGTGAATTACCTATTGCTTCTGAGCAATTTCCCAGCATGCCCTCACCCTAGAGGGTATTCAATGTTTCACAGACAGCACCCTGATTAGATGCTGGCTAGGGTTGCCAATTTTAGTTGGCCGTATTCCTGGACGTAATCTTCACGTGACATAATCTTTAATTAAAGATTAATCTTTAATTCCTGGAGACTCCAGGACAATCTTGGAGGGCTGGCAAACTATGCTGGCCCTCCATTTCTGCATAGAAACCTCAAACTCAAGCATGTTTTTAAAAGTTTCTCTCTCTCTATCTCTCTCTCTTTCCCCCGTCCCTTTCTCCTGGCTTGATGACTCATGGTTATACAGAGTTGGGGAAACTCCCTTCTTTCTCAATTTTCCAAGACTGGGGTTTTCTTTTCATTTTCAGTGTTTGTCCATTAACTTTAATGGTCCACAATTGGGTCTTCCTGGCTGTACAGTGGATGAGTACTTGAAGTTGGTTTCATGTAAACAACTAGCCTGGGAAGTGCCCCTGCCCTGCTTGATTGCTTCACACTGTGTGGTATGAAGTGATGCTGTGAAGTGTGTAGTTGAATCACAGTTACAGTTATGACATATCTATTCATAACCATAACCTGTATGCATATCACCTAATGACTAGAACATTATGTGCTTTCAGAAAAGACCTTACTGGACTTATATTTATACACAATAACTTTGTATACAACCAGTTAATTGGATTGCTTATTCTTTGGGGTTCAGACCCCCTGTTCTCCCCTTAGGGTATCTGGACCCTAATTGTCACACCCCTACTTAGAGAAGCTGAGGGCTGCTTGACCAACCCCAGCTCTGCAAACACTCTGCCTGAGGAATGCAGGCAGAGATACCTGAGGGATAATAGACTCCTTTATAGGGAATCTCAGGGGAGATTGAGAGTTGAGATGTTAGGAGATGGTGGTGCCCCAAAACCTTAAGCTGTTAAACTTGACACATATCATCTGGGGATGCAGTGCACAAAACACAGACTGTTGCAGAATTCTTACTGGCCTGGAGTCTTTGAGGCAATTAAAAATTATTGCAAAACATATGATACCTGCTAGAGGGTGGGAAAAGCCTGAGATAAGTGTAAAACAGCCACAGTGCCGCTGCTTATAATAGAACCTTTTAGGGTGTGGCCATGAATATTGTGGGGCCCCCTAGCAAAGTGACCTGGAAAGGAAAGAAATAGACTTTGGTCATGGGAGACTGTGCTACATGCTGACCCAAGGCTGTAGCTCTGTCCTCGAGTGAGGCAGACATGGTTGCTGATGTTCTGTCAACAATTTGCCCAGCAATGTCATCATTGGACCAATGAACCGGTTTTATGTCTGCCCTTCACCAGGGCTTATGGGAGAAATACAAGATCAGACACTTCTAGGCCTCTGTGCAACCCTCAAAGCAACAGGAGGGGTTTACTGAGACACTTAAAATGATGCTGAAAACCTCTGCAGATCAGCATTCACATGATTGGGATAAATGTTTACTTTATCTATTTTTTGCTTATAGAGAAGTTGCCCAAGAATCCACAGGGTTTTCTCCTTTTGAACTACTCTTTGGAAGGATGGTGCGAGGATCCTTGGACCTAATAAGGGCTGAATGAGAGAGCAGTGCTTCTCGTGAGGGGGAATTGGTGGTGGAGTATATGTTGGCTTATAAGGACAGGCTTGCAGATGTCATGTCTGGGAGAACATAGCTAAAGCCCAGGAGAGACAGGCCTGGTGTGACTGCATCACACGTGCCAGATAATAAGGAATGAGGGACAAAGTTGTGGTGTTGATTGTGGATAAACTCCAGATTGCCAGGAAAGGGCCCTTTAAAATAATCAAGCAGCTCAGTTAGATAATGTTGAGGCATCTAGTCCTTCCCATCAGCACAGAGTATATCGTATGAAAATGAAGAAACCATATTTCAATATGGAGAATCTGGTCCTAGCAGTAGGTGGGCAATAGGAGGAGGGGGAGTTAGAGGATCCCCTAGTAAATCTGATGACAGAAACAGGGTCCAGTACTTCCCTGGACTCCATGCACCTTTACAAACACCTGAGCCTTATACAACCAGTGCAGGTGAAAGGTCTGAAGGCTTACAAACAAGTGTATGAAAGTCTGGACATACGACTCTTGCTGCCCACAGTGGGGGAGACAGAGTCCAATTAGCAGCTTTCCTTTCAGGGGGAAAGTAACTCGAAACCTGGAAAAGGAGGTCAAAGGCATGCTGGAATTGGGAGAAATTCAACCTTCTTACCATCTGTGGACATCACCCATTGAGCTGGTACCCAGGAAGGATGAGACTACCAGATTCTGTGTGGATTATGCAAATCTTAAGGCCCTCAGAGTTTCTGATGCGTACCTATGACAGATGAGATCCTAGATAACCACAATTGACATCACTATGGGTTATTGATAGGTACCTTTAGACCCTGATACCAGACTTAAATCTGCATTTACCACCCCTACGTGGCTCTCAGTTCCCTGTTTTACCTTTTGGCCTTGAAGAGGCCCCTGCTACTTGTCAGCATCTGGTACATCAGTTACTGGTTGAGTCTGTGGAATTTGCCCTGGAGTATCTAGATTCTGTTTGTATCTTTAGTGAGACTTGGGAGGGTGCTGCACCACATTCAGACTGCAGAACTGACTGTAAAGGAGAAGTATAAAGTGGGCATAGTAAAAATGGTCTTTCTGAGCCACAGAGTGAGAAGCGCTTGCATTGAGCCAGAGCCTTCAAAGGTAGAGGCTATTAAGAATTGGCCTGCTGTCAAGACCAGGAAACAGACACAGTGCTTTATTGGGATGACGGGGTATTACAGGAGATTTGCCCTTCACTTTTGCTTCTTGACTTCTCCTGTCACCACACTGTATAAAAAGAGTAAACCTGAAAAAGTGGATTGAATTGAAGTGTCAAAGGGTCTCTAGTAAACTGAAATGAGCCCTACATAAAGACTCAGTTCTGGAAAACCCAGACTTTGACAAACCTTTTGTGTTTTTCACAGATGCCACTACTACTGGGCTAGATGCTGTGCTTATACAAACTAATTCAAAGGGGGGAAAGCATCTGATTGTGTATTTAAGCAAAAAATTGTTCCACTGAGAAAGAAACTACGTAGCTATTGAAAGGAGTGTCTCACCACTGCATGGACACTTAAAAAACTACTGCCATATCTGTTTAGGTGAACCAAATGCCTCTCATCTGGTTCCATCAAATAAAAGGGTCTAATGCCAAATTACTAAGCTGGAGTCTGGAGGTCCAACATTATGACATGGAGGTGATTCATGTTAAGAGGAACGCACTTGGTAGGGCATGATAGCAGATGCTCTATCTTTGAGGGAGGTATGAAAATGTCCCTAGGGCATTAGGTAGATACCTGTGTTCTGTTCATCTCTGATGGAGGGCAGGGGGCGAGAGAAGTGACAGAGTGGGATATATCTGTATCAAATTATGAATTCTATTTTGTTTTATGTGTTGAACACATCTAAATTTGCTTTAAGGCAAATTTCATTCTGATTTCATTCCAGACAGTGGCCCAGCCCAGGAAAGTGCTTGACACCTTCTTGAAGGACTGTCACTGAGGCCATGTCTATACTACCACTTATCTCGGCAAAACTTATGTCACTCAGGGGTGTGAAAAAACAACTGCCAAAGCAACACAAGTTTTGCCGATATAAGTGGCAGTGTGCACAGTGCCATGTTGGCAGGAGAGCTTCTCCTGTCGACATAGCTACCACCACTGGTTAGGGTGTTTTAATTATGTCGACGGAGAGTTCTCTCCCCTTGGCAATCAGCGGCTACACAAGATCTTACTGTGGCACAGCTGCATTGGTACAGCTGTGGTCTTTAGTGTAGACATAGTCTGAGAAGCCATCGAGACTGTAGTCTAGGGACATTGACTTTGATTGTCTCTCAGGTACTTGTCCATTCCCATGGAACAATGTTTGTTCTACACTGGGGCCCACAGATGGGGCAGGCATGATTGGGGAAGGGTCCTGGAGCGTTCCAGTGGAGCACATGGTGAGAAGACAGAGATTCTGTTTGAATGAGGCACTGATCTGTGTACAGGAGCTGACCTTTGCCACATGTAAGGAGGATTTACAGGAGAAAAAGGGCAGGAGGGTCACTGATCAGCCTGAAGCGCTCAGGAACCCCAGACTCTCTGAAGTGGTGAGATCAGACTAAGGGAGGGTGTGTGTCAGGACTTTTGTTTTCAAAGATGTGTAACTCTCATGCTTTTAAATGTAAAGTCATTGTGGTTAAGAAATTCCTTGCATTCCTGCCATGTTGTTCCCCAAGGAATTAAAGTAGAACCCTGTGGAGCCTACAGACTAGGGTTGAGCTCTCGGGGAGCATGTGTAAGTGAATGGGGGATGGCTCGAGAGGTCTCAAAAACTGATTTCAGGGTCCAGAGTGGCTGAGTTGTGGTTCCCTATGTCCTAAGGCAGTGGTTTTCAACCTGTGGTCTGCGTATCCCTGGTGGTCCACAGACTATGTTGAAGATTTCATAAGGGATCCACACCTCCATTCAAAATGTTTTAGGGGTCCGCAAATGCAAAAAAGGTTGAAAACCGCCATCCTAAGGAATAGTGTCAGACAAGAGATGTGAGTCTGGGAATGTGCCCTAAGGACTTAGAGATAGAAACAGGTTTCAGAGTAACAGCCGTGTTAGTCTGTATTCACAAAAAGAAAAGGAGTACTTGTGGCACCTTAGAGACTAACCAATTTATTAGAGCATAAGCTTTCGTGAGCTACAGCTCACTTCCTCAGATGCATTCCACAATATGCATCTGAGGAAGTGAGCTGTAGCTCACGAAAGCTTATGCTCTAATAAATTGGTTAGTCTCTAAGGTGCCACAAGTACTCCTTTTCTTTTTGAGATAGAAACAGTGACTAGACTCTGCCCATTCCCAGTTTCCTGGGAAGTGTGTAGGACCCAGTGAGTGAACCCAGCTGCAACCGACTGCAGTCTGTACAGCGGATACTGGGCTAGGTTTGTATGAAACAGTGTTTGTATGAAAACATGAGTGAGAATACATAAAGAGTAGAATTCCCCAAGGTGTGGTGGCCTGCTCAAGGTCTTTCACACCACCTAAACTTCACAATAGGGCTGTCAACAAAACCAACAATACCCCCTATGTGCTGTGCAAGGAGACTCCACACTGGTCCCAATAGGCTGTCTTTAAAGTTGTTTGACTGGGTCACGGAATCCACAACTAGATGCAGTCAGTGGCTCAGAAGCCCCACATGAGGCATAGACTGGCTCTGGCTCTTATTCCAGCCTGGCTGAAGATGGATGAATTCAATCTTGTGTAAACCCTATGTAGTGTTCTGGGAAAGGCCGAATACGGTAGTTAGGCTTTGAGTGGAGAACAGTAATTTTTCATCCAAAGCAAGTGAACATATACAATGAGAAATATTTATTATAAACATAATACTGAACTGTTGTACATTACTTTGTAAATCTGTTGAGTTTCTCATATTTTATTTTCAGGTCTAATCTCTTTTTTTATATTGCTATAGTAGTTTAGGAAGAAAGAAAGAAAAAGAAAGAAAGAAAGAAGCAACCAAACATTTGTTAGAAACTAATTCCCATATTGTGCTTACTGCAAGTTGAATTATTGTATTGACTGGTATTTTGCAGTTTTTTAAGCACTAAGAAACAAATGGGAGTTTTATACTGTAAAAGTATATACTGCTTCCATAATTGTAGTTTTCCTGGACCTTTGTTGTCCATTGGATCCTCAAATGGTATCTGGAGTCAAAAATGCCTTTTAATATCTTCAGGTGGTCAGGAGGCCAGCCTGACCATAGTGACATGTGCAGGTTGACTGCTCCAGTACACTCCAAGGGAGTCGATAGATATGCCGAGATGGTACAACATGTGACAGCCATCGTTTAACTAACACAGAGCCACAAGAATACATTAGCACTGTTTACTGCACATTGTACTGGTTTCCTGTCAAATATGAGAGCCAATTTAAGGGTCTGATCTTGATCTTAAAGGTATTTAATTGTCTTGGCAATGGTTACTTCACAATCACTTCATCCCATGACCATGACCTGCCATGACAACAGGGAATTCATACTGACTGTGTACCATGGGTTTGGGCCTTCTTAGCAGGTGCCTCACATCTAAAGAATGCTCTTGCACAAGAAGTTAGATAGACTTATATAGACTTTCCAACTTAGTCAGGAATGCAAGACTCATATTTTAAATTAATTTGACCACAAACACTTCCCTGAAGGTAGCAAATACTATTTTAAAATAAAACCTTAAAATAAAGAGTTTTAATTTAAAACCTACTTTGAAATATTTCAGTGGGACCAGTGATGAGCTGCCAAAATCTTAACAACGGGTTCCGTCCTCACCCCACGAGGGGGTCATTGCCCACCCCCGCCTCCCTGGACTCTTGCCCCATCCAACCCCCCTGCGTTCCTTGACGCCCCCCCCCCCAGCCCCACCCACTCCCCTCCCCTGTCCCCTGACTGCCCCCAGAACCGGGCAGGAGGGTCTCGTGGGCCACCGTAGTGGGTGCCCACCGCACCCCTAAGAGCCAGAGGCACTTGCCAGGGGGCGAGGTGGGGAGTCCCGGAGCTGCTTACCTGGGACAGCTCCCAGGAAGCATCCGGCAGGTCCCTCTGGCTCCTAGGGGTGGGGGAGCGTAGCTGGGGGGGAGCAGGGGGAGTGGCCGCTACCCCACTGATTACATCAAAAGTGGGGCCTTAGGCGCCAACTCCCTGGGTGCTCCAGGGCTGGAGCACCCACGGGGAGAATTTGGTGGGTGCAGAGCACCCATCGGCAACTCCCTGCCCCATGGCTGGCCCCAGCTCACCTCACCTCTGCTTCGCCTTCTCCCCTGAACGTGCCACCGTGCTCTGCTTCTCCACCCCCTCCTCCGGCTTCCCGCAAATCAGCTGTTCGGCGGGAAGCTGGGGAGGGCTGAGAAGCAGGTGGCAGCTTCCTGCTCAGGTTGAGGGTGGCAGAGGTGAGCTGGGGCGGGAAGCGGTTCCCCTGCGCCCCCCCACCCCCAGGTTACCTGCTGCAGCGCGGGTGGCCCTCCTCGTGCCCCCCCGCCCCAGCTCACCTCCGCCTCCCTGGGCGTGGGGTGGAGAAGAAGAGCAGGGCGGTGCGTTCAGGGGAGGAGGCGGAGCAGAGGTGAGCTGGGGCCAGGGGCGGGGTGGAGAGCTGCCGGTGGGTGCTTTGCGCCCACCAAATTTTCCTCTTGGGTGCTCCAGCCCCAGAGCACCCATGGAGTCGGCGCGTAAGGTGCCACTTTTGGCCGGTTAAACAACCGGTTCTAAAAGGGCTTCTAAATTTAACAACTAGTTCTAGCAAAACAGTGGGAACTGGCTCCAGCTCACCACTGAGTGGGACTACTTGTAGTCTTTTAAGTCTGTAGAGATTCTTCAGTCAGTAATGTTTCAACTGTAAGTGCGTGTGCAACCTTGACATTAGAATGAAAGTGGTTCAGAGACTTGAGGCCATACATTTACAGGCATAAGAGTAAGACACATAAAAGTCTGATTTATAGAAAGAGAGTTAAGTGATTACAAATTAACTACAGATTTTAAAGTTTATTTATGGAGAACGATACTTTCTAATATTTATTTTAAATAGTTCAGACTATTACACAATGTATTTTAAAATATTCCATCAAAGAACAACTTAATGGTCTTTTAAACAAAGCTTGAATTAACTGTATTGCAAGTGAATCTTCAAATAAATAAGATTTTGATGTAGAGTTGATGGGTGAAATCCTGGCCCTATTGAAGTTAATGGGATTCTCAGTAGGGCCAGGATTTCACCACAGGCCCTCTATTTTCACTGTGCTGGGAAGCAGCAGTCAATATATGAAGAAAACAGAGCTTACATATACATCTGGGTCAGGTAGAGAACATTTTCAGGATATTGATGAAATAAAGGTATGGGATCCAATATACGCTATTTTAGCATATACATTTTTTTCCACATACTGGTACCCTTAACACAGGTGTTTGCAAGTGCATTCTAGGAACAAATAAAATAACAAATCATATCAACAGAAGGCCATGTGATGCATAATTCTGTCTGATTGTGTGAACCAGAATGTATTGTTCAGTGAAAAGGCCAGGCAATTGGCCTTCACCCTGGATGAGGCACAGCCTGTCTTTGGCATTATATTCTTGTTTTCAGACCATATGGGTAAGCATTGCTTACAGCTATCTCCAGTAATGTAATATTAATACTGATGCAGACCTCTGATCAGCAAATCGGCACCATATACTGCAGTCTTCGGATAAAGCTGAATCATCAATTTATCCGTTTCTCAAAATAAAATGCATTCCTGTGTCTTATTTTGTTTCCTCTACATAAATCAATAGCATGCTTACTTTTGTATGTGTATACACTTGATCAACAGGAAATTTTTCACTCTATACTTTTTGGCTGATTTAAATATAAGTTAAGATATTAAAATATGATTGTAGTATTTTAAGGTATATCTCTACTGGGGTTTCCCTGATGAATCACTGAGATGAGTGGGTGAGTAATGCAAACTCTCTCAGTATTGTTTTTTTCAGTATGCTGCATTAACACTTACTTTTAAAGTGTGTATGTTGCGGGGTTGGAAGAAAGGGTGGAGGGAGACAAGAATCAAGGTAAAGCCTCTATAATAACGATCTGGGAAACCCCATTCTACTAAAATGTGGAGCATTTAAAGTCTTTTCCTATATTAAGTCTTACAGTGTTTATCTCAAACCATCAAAGACTGTAAATATATATAAATGCACACTACATACCTTATATCTTTTGCAGTCAGTTGACTTTTAAGATGTTGAACCATGTGTGCTGTGGATACAGTGATGGAATAAATTTCTCATACGTGTGGGATTATAATCGTTGAGACAATCATTACTGAAACCATATACCTTATTTCCTATAACTAATAGCAATTGTGTACCTATGGAATATATTAACAGTTATTCCTTTGGTTTCGGGTTATTGCTAAAATATTTTGTTGGACAGATATTTAAGCATGATCTGTAATGTATATTGCCTGAATACGTCAATGAAGAGGGCTAATTATGTCTTTCTTCTGTGAGCTATGCTGACATTTGTGAAACCACAATTATGTATAAGTGACAGAATAAATATCTTCCTTAATAAATCACTGGTAAATTACAAGTTTCCTGTACCTACCTCGGTTTAAAAAATACTGTAGTAACTGTTTACTTAGAGTTCAAAAAGTGTATAAAGTTACTGCTTCTGTAACTGGTTGAAGAGTGTAAACTTTCTTGCTTATATGTTCTTCCATGTTGTTTTTTTCAAACACATATTTATATTCTAATTCCTCATAGTTCTCAGAATTTTTTATGGAAACCAGGAGACTTATCAGTTATCTTGTGTACCACTGGGTTAATGTGAGTTATCATTGGATTAGTTGGTCCATATTTGAAATTGTACAAAATTCAAAATAACCCAAAATAGCTAACTATAAGGATCTGAACAGGCCTTAGAAGATTACAGTTCCATACACGTTCCATTTAATAAAATGTGAACAATTGTTCTGATAATTTAACGTGACAGACTAAGCAGTCAAATGTTTTTAATGGCAGTTAATTGTGCTCTCACACAGGAATCTGAGTTCAGATCCCTAGCTGGGTACTTGTTCCCCAAAGTTTGCAGTCATTGCTGAGAGAACACATTTATTTCATATATGGAAAGATACACTTAAAGCTGAGTCCTCAGGTTTACATACCAGCACTTGGTGACTTATAAAATCTTTTTACCTCTGCCCCCAGATTCTGGGCCTGTCCAGGTGCTGATTTGGCCCCCAGGATAATTTACAGTAGCATCAGGGCTGCTCTAAATTACACTGGTTTGAAAGGGCCCTAAAAGACTGTTATGTCAGTTGGGGATCATAAGGGCATTGTGTGCTCCAGCCATATCTCCTTATTCCTTCCCGCACCATGCTGGAGGTGGATTGTAAATGGGAGAGTGTGGCGTTAGCAGCATGGTCTTGTAAGTCAGCCAGTGATTTAGGGTGAATCCTTAGCTGCCCATTTAGGAATTTAGCATGGGCAGTATCTGACCCCTTACTTAGTCTTCTCCAACATGCTCACCCTCTTGCTGACACTTGAGTCATGACTTGATTGTATCCATATGGAGCGTTATTATGAGACAGTATTTTTGAGGTGGGAGTTGAAATAATGGGGAGAAATGTCTCGCAACACACCTAAGGTGCGTGAGTAACCAGTATGACTGCACACTAGTCATGTTATTGCTTATGTAACACTCACTTGGGACTTAATTCTTATTGCAAGTAGGTAGACTTTTATTAATATGTATCCTGAAGAATCTGCTACCGGATCTGCATATGGTACATGTAGTGAAGCAAATTTTTCAAGCTACACAGCTATACTCCTGAGAATAGAATCAAGCCATTAGTGTAACTTGCAGAATTATTGGCTCCAAAGAGCCACCCTTGAGAGAGGAAGCACTGTAATGAGAATGGGGAAGCAGATATATTTTTCTAATATTTGTTGTTTTCTTTGAAATGGGTAAAAGAATACCTGGAATGATTTATTTTTTAATTGAGGATTGCATTCCATCAGATAGGGTAAATGTTTTCAGACCATTTATCATCAGTGGCTTTTCAAGACCTAAGGAGTACATAGTATATATTTACCTTAACTTGGCTAGGTCAGGGGAAATAAAGCAAGAATAATAGATGTTACTGTGATATGTGAACAAAACTGGAAACCTTGTATGCAAAATATGAGGTAAATGTCTTCATCCGACGTCCATTGTGGCTTTTTAAATTTACAAAAAATTACAAGTTATTTTTAAAATAATGTGATTTACAGTACATTATCATCATATATTTTTAAAACATAAGATTACTTGGCTGGGTTTTCCATCATTCCTAAATTATATAATTTTTCACTGAAGGGGCTAATTGCATTGTCTGTCTCTTTTTATTTAATATTTTCTGTTTTAGTAGCACCTTTAAAAAACACCAAGTATAGGTTTCTAGATTGTTTTGTTATTAATCTGTGTTTAATATATGTAATTGTAAAGTACGTAAAGCACATGAAAGCAGAATTCTACAAATGTTGGTGAGTGATCCTTTGATGCTTTCTTGATTTGTCGTGGGGTTTTCCCCATTCTAGACAGTTTGTGCAAAAACCCTTTATGTATCATATCATCTTTCAAAAATTGACTGCTCTTTTTGATTTTTCATCCTTGCTTCTGAATCCTTACAAAGTGGGATCTACACACACCAGGTACACAGAGTATCAAGAATCAAATAGCCTCAGCTACCCAGCAGACAATTAAGGCAGAATCGACGTTTGAATTGAGATTTTCAGTCAGAAGCACACTAAAAGGTTTTATTTTAATATTTGCATAGCATTTTGTTTTATGAAAAAGTCTAAAGGTAGTAAGACAAGTATAGAATAATCTAATTGTCAGTAATCTTAGACCAGAAGGAAACCTGAGAACTGAAACAATTTTTGCCTTATTCTTTATCTATCACAGAAAGGAACATAAAGAAAACGGTTGCAAAGTATTCTAAATAAAACCAAAGGGAACATTGTTGATTCAGCTAAACTAGGTGACAAAATGGTTTCATAACTAGTCTGATGAGGAAATTTGATCAGATGTTTTATGAACAAACTACTATACTACCTCGAGTAGCCTGTAAATTAACATTAACCTCGACTCTTTTTAATGAGTGATGTAGTGGAATTTATCAGACATTTCATGTACCCTCTTTCCTTCTGAGTTAAATTTGCAAAATGCTTCCCTCCAATCCTTTTCATTTGTTTTTTTCCCTTTCCTGTGTGAAAATATTTATTTCCTAACACTTTGTTCTTTAGCAAAGGTGAATAATCTAGCTTTATGTTTCATCTGCAAAATGGCAACTCCAGCAGCACCGTAAGCCCCCAAGACCATGCTGGGCCATTGATTCAGTACTGACCAAAAGGTTTCTTTTAAATTTCATCTTTTAACTCTCTGAATTTCAGGATTTTCTCATTAGCTTGTTTTTTGATAGCTGCAACGTTCTTGTAAAGTATTTTTACTCTTGATTACTGTAGGTACTTTAAACATTAACTCCAGTTTATGTTTAATTACTAGAACTATCATTTAGATTTTGGTAAAGGGTTTTAATTTATGAATCCCCTCATCCCTCCCCAGCAGAGTTGCTGAAAAGATTAGGGACACAACCAGCGACTACTGGAAACTGTGGGTCAGGGATTGGGTGCTCAGTATAGTCATACAATATATAACATTGGTCTGAAACACAAACAAATAAAGTAATCATACACAGTGTTACTCAGCCCCTGATAGTATGTTCTGAAGTGGAAGTTATCAGAGCAGCAGACACTGCTGGTAAATACCTAATCATGGTTTTGTTTTTAACATTTTTGTTCAGTGGAGTATCCCTAAGCTTCTACAGAGCAGCTTTTCACCACCCCAAAACGTGACTCATGAAACAAATGAGCAATAGTCACAGGGTTTTCACCTTTCCCTTAATTTTGGGCCATGTGTTTTGCTTCCTGTGTGTCAGCAGCCCTGTGGGTGAAAGTGTGATAGCTTCCTTAAGACTACAGTATTGTTCTGTTTCAGCCATTTTGGAGTATTCAAGAGTAATGCAGTTTGCATCTCCTCTAAGGTCTGCAAATGTCATTTTAGTGATGATCCCAGCCTTCAGTAACCTAAGGAACAGAGTCCTGGAGGTACACTCAAATTGGGTACCCCAAGCTGCCCCCAATCATGTTTCTTTTTAGTCGTTTTGCCAGATTGCCTTTACTATGAAACAAATTTGGCTGAAATATGTTTGAAATACTTTTTAGTTTTATGTACTACCATTCAGAAGGTAAAATTGTATGGACACAACCCTCAATTCCAGAACAGGAAAATATATTTAAAAAAAAAAAACTTTTGCAAAATAAACAGTTTTCAAATACATCCTATTTAAAAAGCCAGTAACTAAAATTCAAAATCTAAGCATTTACAGATTGATTATATTTTAGTTATTAGTTAAATTCTAAATAGCTATTTTTAATGGAATGTTGTTGTGATTAATGGAAACCTTCCTTTTTCATCAAACTAATTGTTAATTTGTCTTTTTTTAAAAATAAATCTACTAGCATGAAACAAAGATATTAAATTCTTATAAAAATGAATCCATTTATAAGAGGTCTGTTAATATGAGTTTTTTTCATGATTTATGTCTAACTCGCTAAAGAATAGACTTTGGGAATAAAATGTTTCTTTGTTTGTTTTTGTCAGTTTTAGAATCCAAGAAGATTTGAAAAACGTACAAGTATGCGTATTCTTCTAATTGAAGCTTTTTATGGTGGTTCCCACAAGCAGCTGGCAGATCTTCTACAGGAGGAGATAGAAGAATGTGTCCTTTATACACTCCCAGCAAAGAAGTGGCACTGGAGAGCACGGACTGCTGCTCTATATTTCATGCAAACAGTGCCAGCTAATGCTAATTACAGGTAAAGATAGTACTGTAACAAATAATCTTACAGGTCAAAATATGAAAGGATCTTCAACCAGGTCTCTAAAACTGAGCTTTCTGTTTTTTTCCATACAAAATCATATGTACTTGCAAATGGGTACTGAGGTGAGATATTGACCTTCTTGTTTTGCATGATGGGTTGTGTTTGTGGAAAGTTGCAGGCATCCTTTTAGAGGCCCCTAGAAAAATATTGGGTCTGTATCTCTAATACTGCAAAGTCTCCATCTTAAATTGTGCTAAATTGCTGCCTGTGGGTGTGTTTCTTTTGAATTCTCCGATGAGTTTAGAGTTGGTGAAAGGGATAGGACTTACAGCTTTTGAGGCTGAAGTCCTATTTTTCCACAGATCAGGCAGAGTAATACACAGACACTAGCAGTGCAAGCTTATCCACAGTGTCATACCAAGTTATCTGTGGAGTAACCTGAATGCTGTATGGATGTGTGACCTAAAGGAATGAGAGGGTAGTTCAGTCTAGTGACTGTTCAGACCTTGAGCTCTGTAATGTGACCACATATAAGGATGTCAAATTCTGTTTGTTTTATTATGTAGACACAGGGCTTAAATTCAGCCAGAGCTGTCTGGAGCGGAACGCCAGTAAATATTTTCAACTCCCCTGGAGGTTTCATAGCATGTTGGCATGGGAACGTGGAGGGCTCTGGGAAATACTCTATGAGAATTTAAGCCCTGTGTGGACACCTAGCAACTAGAACCTGAACTGAGACCACCAAACTAAATACACACAGACCACCAAGTGGCCATCATATAGTGAAAACTTCTAGTCACTTATGAACTTGATGGTCTTGAAACCAGCCATTCATTCCTCCTTCCTCCCCGCTTTTCCCCCAATCAGTTAAGATGCTGTTGGATAATTCTATTAAATAGTAATGCACCAAATGGTGATGTGTACATTTCAGTGACTGCAAACAAGAGAACATCACTGATTCAGCAGTGAACTGGGTTTTTTTTACTGTCAGCACTTAATTTACTTACACCAAAGCCCTCCTGCTGCATTGGTATCTGATAGCATGGACCTGTGCACCTACACTGTATTCGACTGACTTCAGTGGGCCTCTGCCTGAGTGCAGAGGTATATGCTAGCAGATCCCAGCTGAGAACTGGGGCTAATGTTTGCAACTTCCGATGATACCAAGTAAAGATAGTACACACAGATGGAGAAGAAAATGATTTTTGCAGCATATATCCTGTGCTGCATAAGGTCATGTAACATTAAATCTGAATCCGTCACAAATTGTGGAACATAATATTTAATCTTACACAGTTTATGAACAGTTTGAATATATAAAATGCGAGTGCAGAAAATACACCTTTACTGGGCTTGCTGCTTGCTTTCATTTCTAATAAACTGCTACCAAATTATTGTAACTATTTTTTCCTCTGTCTTGCTTGAGGCATTTGAGTATGGATTTTGCATTACTCTTCCTTTGCAACAATTTTATTTTGGAGGAGTATATATGACAAACTGTTATGTAAATTTCTTCTGCATCACAACCACATCCTCCAACGCATCACAATGTTATCTATGCTCCTTCAAGGTCAGCAGCCCAAGCTGTCCAGCTCTAGCTGTATTAAACTAATCAGACATCATTCACAGGCATACACTTCATTAGTTTAACTTACAGTTACATTGACCCCAGATAACTTAACTCCAATTTGTCAAGTAACCTACATCTTAAGAAAAAATACCAGCAGCTTGAAAACTTGCTCAAAGTTAAAAAACTTGCAATCTGTCATAGGCTTATGTGCAAATATAACCTTCACTGACAACAAATAAATCTGAACTAACCAATAGAGCATCTTAAAGAGGAGAAAGTGTTTTCTTTGCCGCTGTTGTTAGTGTTAGATCACACAGAATAAAATAGTCAAAGTTCACAAAGATACAATATTAAAAAGGGTATGTACTGTATCGTATGCAAGATAAAATAATTAGGAACAAGTGCTGTTGTGACTGGTGAGAGGAAAACTGATTAGAGGTACTTTCTACTTTACTTGCACATTTTCTTATGTTTGGTTTGTAGTTGAATGTTTCAGATATTGTTCTATTAAATGAAAGTATAAATGCATCAGTTGTCTTATAAGATTGACTCTGCTTTCTCCTAGTGGGCAACAACCTTGACTCTGTTACTTCTTGTTAACTGTCATTCAAACACCCATCTAGCAAATACTAGGCTCTGCTTTCCATTCAGTAGTAAATTGTTGAGACTCTGAATTAAGAGAGTGAAACTGCATCTGGAAACTTTGAGAGATATATTTAGAGAGAGACTTTTAAATATTTCTTAAAGAGTTCTGGAGAGGTGATAGAAAACATCAAATTTGCATATATTGACATTATTTGTGACTCGTTTGCCCTGAGATCAAGAATTGCTTTTATTTCCATGTGAAATCTTCAATAGAAATCAATAACATTTCATAAATATTTTGTTACAGTGTGTGTGTCCGATGAAAAAGGAGAGTCGCAAATGTTTCAAATCCAGAACCACTTTGTAATTGAGTATTGCCAAGATTTTTTTAAAGTTCTTTGTCCATTTATCTTTTAAGATTTATCTTTTATTCAGAATGTTGATGTTTATGTAAAAGGGTTGTTTATATGTCCAACAATATTGATATAAATCTATACAGCACTAGTATATGCTCCTGAGAATAATATTGCTATTGCTAATCATGGAAAGGAGAGCACACCAACTAGTGCTCAGATATTATCAAATAAACTAAATAACAGTCTAAAAAGTGCTTTTGAAGCAGAGCATGAAGTGGTCTCAGGATCTTGGATTTTAAATTCAGGAGTTTTACTGTGACCAGTCAGGTTCAGTGGTAACAGTTTGCTCATGTCTTCTTATCAGAGAGCAGACATGCAGTCTCCTGAGGAAATCTTAAAAGTTGAATCAGCTATAAGGAATGAAGTTAGTCTTATTGTTTTTAACATAAGTTGTAAATTGTGTGGCCTGGTGACTTGGTAGGTAGCGAGCACCTTGTGTTTCCAGGAAGGACCTCTGGGAGTCACCTGGAAATAAAAATGTTGAAGAGATGGGCATTGAGATGACACTTTCAGTTCTCATAGGGTAGGGCACAGCACATAGGGGTCCCAAGGAGTGTAGTTTATTTGCAACTTTGAGAAGGTTATATGACCTCCCAGACACAAAGTAGATGATTTTCTACAGAGGAAAGAAAAAACAGCCAGATATGCAGGGCTCAGTTAAATACTACATTCTCTAGTTAAGCCAGCACAAATCTTCATTTGCCTCCTTAAAGAAAGACAAAGTCTTGATGAAGATCAGGCAGGAAAAGAGCCCTTGCGTCAATCCCAGTGGATTTAGGTAGTAAACCTGAAGATGACTAATTGGTTGAGGTACTAGAGCAGTGGTACTCAACTTTTAAGAACTTACTTCATAGAATTGCTTTGCAGAGACCTGTATGATCATTCCACAATGCTCTGACCTGACCTGAGATGTCTGTGTTGAATGCAAATCATTCAAGATACTCCATCTTTACAACTCCATTACAGACAATGTAGCTCTTCTTCTTCTTCTCCCTCCTTCTCCTCCACCACTATGCAAAAGGGAGTGGGCTTTTTCAACTCACCTCCCCAGTTTCTGAAATGTCCCCTTTTCTTGTCTCTCTTCTGTCTGTTTCTGCGTGGTAGGGGTGGGGCATTTCTCTTCATTACTTTTCTGGTTTCTGGGAGAACATAGGAATGGATGGATCTCAGTGATTCTTTCCTTCACATCAGGAGTGGGAGGAATAGTACAGTTTCCAGAGGGCAAATTCCAAACTACACAGTCTGGGAGGTACAGTAAAAGGGCAATTATGAAGAACAGGCTTCTGTTTTGATCTCTGCATTAGAGCATGCTCAGTGTCTCTTTCGATTTTCTAACATAGGGAGTGGCTTTTTCCCAGGCTGACTCAAAAGAAATCAGCCCGAGGAGAAATTTTGAAGGGGATGTGTGGCTTAAAACAGCTTTTCTCTGATTGGCAGTCTGAAAACACAGTTCCATGCTGCAAAACTTTTTTTTTTTTTAAACTCTTTGGCTGAGCCCTCTACCCAGCTTTCTGGAGCTGTATTTTAAAAAACAAACTGTATGCTTATTACACTTTTACTGAGGGGAAAATTGTTTTTAATGAATGGAGTTGTGAAAAAAAATCTGATGGATGTAATATCCACCAACATATGAAACAGTCCAAGGGTGTACTATTGGATCATACATAATGTTATTTATATAACCCACATTTATTTTAGACATCTGAAAACTAACGCTGCTAGTTAGACCAGTGAGCATTTTAGATCTCATATTTTCTGTTACCATTCTACAAGAAAAAATATCTGTTTTATAGACTAAGCTTTTTACAAACTAATGTACTGGCATTTTCAAAACATTATATTTAAAATATTATTTTAATCCCTGAACCTGCAAATTCTTATGCAGGTGAGTAACTTAGTTTATGAGCAATCCCATTGAAATCAATGGAATTATTCATGTGCTGAAATTTACTTACCTGAGTAGCATTAGTAAGATTGGATCCGTAATATTTTCTGGATAGCCAAGTGAAATAATCTTTAAGGTGTACATCCTGGGGTTTTTGAAGGCTCAAATGGAAGTGAGGCATCCAACTCTGTCTCTCGTGGTGGGACTATATGATTAGTCCATAGCAGTGGCGTAAGTGTAGGCCTGGGCTTTTGGAGGATGAAGTTAATTTTACTGAAAGTCTTTCTTCTGATAATTTTGTTGTTTAAAGTGAAATACAGAAGGAATACAAATAATTGAGTATAAGACTGACAATTTCTACTAAATGTTTTGATGTGAACTCTTACATATAAACAAACAAACCCCATTGTTAAAGACTGTGAAAGGCTAACGTACGTTAAATTGTGTAGCGAGACAATTTATCATTGAAATTTCAGTTTTGAAATAAAGTGTACATAAAGGTAACTTTTACAATAAATGGCAAAGGCCAAAAACACAGTCATTTGGAACAGATTATTATTAATGAGACCAATAGCATAGCCATCTATTTCTATACCCAAAATGAGACTAGTCCAAATTGTAAGCTTAGTTTTCAGTATTATTGGGAGAGGCTGTTGGTGATGTTTTTGTGAAGCCTGCCATGGAGGTGAAATTCCCAGCTGCCCTCTTAGGGCAGATTAACTGCCCTGTTGCAGGAGCAGCACAAAGCAGCCAAAAGCAAAATCCTTACTCTTTGGGCACTAGTTCAGTATCACAGCATTAGAAATGGATGATCTATTTTCCTAAGACTGACAACTGATGACTTTGAACAGAAAATTAAAAAGTAAAACTATGTTTGAAAATAGGAGTAATAATTTTAGAACTGAACTACCTGAAAATTATTCAGGCAGACAGCAATGTGATCTTAAGCATTCATTTTGCATTAATCAACTTTGCCTAAGATAAAATGCTGACAGATGGTAGCTATTCATTTTAACAGTGACAGGATTTCTTTACATTTTTTCTGTATAAACCCCCTCACAGACTTCACTCCAAAAAAGTTTTATTCTTTAATTTGTTCAACATGCATGAAAAGCCCTGATTCTGATCTTGTACTGCTGTAAATCAGGAGTAGCTCCTTTGAAATCAGTAAAATTGTACTGGTGTAAAATTGTAAGTGAGATCAAAATCAGATCCTCAAAATAAGATTTTGGAATTGTAGGGGGTGGAGGGAAGGCATTTGCTGTTGGCTGTTTTCTTATTTTAAAGCTAATTCTATTTTCTAAAGCTAATTTATCCTGCGATTTTCATTCCTGGTCATCCCAAAGTTTATCCCTGTTGTGTGGCAGAAAGTGAATGAATAGGATCATCTGCTTGGCCCTAGAAAGAGCTCTAGTAGCTAACGTTAGCTTCCTGTTATGAAGTTACACACTATCCCTTCATTATTTTTTTTTTGATTATTACATTCTTATGAGGGCCCTTTATTACTTGACATGTCGAGACCCAGAACGCAAAGTTATATGTTATAATTAATAGTAGCAGAAATTATATTCTAGTCAACGGGTTTTGGATCTAATTAGAGTGCTGGTATGGAATGCCAGTCACCTGTGTGATATATAACTGTAGCTTTTCTGCTTTTCTTCTTTTTTATGATTTTTAGAGTACCTGGGAAAATCCCTCCCCCCACTTTTTTAACCTAAAATATATTTTATGTATCAGCTAAAGTATTGGTATTTACATTGCTCTGAGTAAAGTCTAATGAAATTCTGCATTATGATTCAGTATTTCCACACTTATCATTTTAATACGTATTTTACCTATCCTCTTGAACTGATGTCTTGTATCTACTTAATTTCTAGATTAGTCATTGGTTTAGTTTCTGTTTTCAAATTACAAACATATACTGTACTATGTTATAAAGAATGTGATATCTTTTTGATTTTATCCTGATTCCAGTTCATAATGCTTGTTTTATGTTTCAAGGGAAAAGGAGCAAATCTTCCAATCTGTGCCCTATAACTAGAGCATTCTTGATATTTGAAATCAGTGTTGCTCCTTTCCTAATTACAAATTATTTTAAACCTAAAAATATAAATCTTGCAATTTTTTGTCAGCTACTTGAGCTGTTCATTATTTGGATTAACGGCTTCATTTTTCAGTGGCATGAATATCTAGCTTTCTTAATATGTACTTAAGACTTGGCTGGATTTTGTGAATAGTATATAGTGAAAAGTATTTTTATGGAATGCAAACTGTGTTATGATGTCCACATGAACTTTATGGTTTTCACTCTCTTAATACCGGCTTAGTCCAAAAACCATTAAAGTTAATGGGAGTCTTTCCACTGAATTCAGTGGGCTTTGGATCAAACACTTAAGAGACCAGAACAGACCAGGAGCCTGACTGTTAGGATAGTCAACTATTCTGTCTAAGGGCTAGTCTACCTGAGGTTTTTAAGCCACTGGGCTAGACTACTTTGGTGCAGGTCTCAATCCCAGGTCCTCAGGGTTCATGGGAGAAGCCACGCTCCAACCCGTCCACCTGGCAGCTTGCTGACAATTGCTTACCTGGGACCCATGAAGCCCAGCTCCAGTGTGGGGCTGTGCCCCTGAGGTCTGATTGGCAGAATCCCAGAGTGGTTGACTGGCTGCTGGCTGTACTTAAGCCAGTGGCAGGAACTGGAAGTTATCTAAACAACTGGGCTACACCCTGCTCTCAACTATGTGCCTCCTACTCTCAGTCCTGATCATCTGACATTCCAACCTAGTGTAACTCCTGGAATCTAATTGGTGGTTCTGATCTCCAGTTTGTCTCCTGCTTTCCTGATCTAGCTGACTCTTCACTTCTGTTTCATGACTGTGGACTCTGGCTCTGACTACTAGGCTTGGCTGCCCACAAGCTGGCCATGACATGTACTCTGAGGGATTGCACTGGTGGAATATTACACCAGTGTTTTTCACACAAGGATGGACTACAAGCTGTCAGGAACAGTAACCCTGATGAAGCCACAGCATACCTGGTGGCTGAGCTTTGTGACTTTGTCCTTGTCATAAATATAAAGGGAAGGGTAACCCCTTTGAAATCCCTCCTGGCCAGGGGAAAGCTCCTCTCACCTGTAAAGGGTTAAGAAGCTAAAGGTAACCTCGCTGGCACCTGACCAAAATGACCAATGAGGAGACAAGATACTTTCAAAAGCTGGGAGGAGGGAGAGAAACAAAGGGTCTGTGTCTGTCTGTAGTCGTCTTGGCCAGGGACAGAACAGGAATGGAGCCTTAGAACTTTTAGTAAGTAATCTAGCTAGGTATGTGTTAGATTATGATTTCTTTAAATGGCTGAGAAAAGAATTGTGCTGAATAGAATAACTATTTCTGTCTGTGTATCTTTTTTGTAACTTAAGGTTTTGCCTAGAGGGGTTCTCTATGTTTTTGAATCTAATTACCCTGTAAGATATCTACCATCCTGATTTTACAGGGGGGATTTCTTTATTTCTATTTACTTCTATTTTTTATTAAAAGTCTTCTTGTAAAACACTGAATGCTTTTTCATTGTTCTCAGATCCAAGGGTTTGGGTCTGTGGTCACCTATGCAAATTGGTGAGGCTTTTTATCCAACATTTCCCAGGAAAGGGGGAGTGCAAGTGTTGGGAGGATTGTTCATTGTTCTTAAGATCCAAGGGTCTGGGTCTGTAGTCACCTAGGCAAATTGGTGAGGCTTTTTACCAAACCTTGTCCAGGAAGTGGGGTGCAAGGTTTTGGGAAGTATTTTGGGGGGAAGGACGCGTCCAAACAGCTCTTCCCCAGTAACCAGTATTAGTTTGGTGGTGGTAGCGGCCATTCCAAGGATAACGGGGGTAATATTTTGTACCTTGGGGAAGTTTTGACCTAAGCTGGTAAAGATAAGCTTAGGAGGTTTTTCATGCAGGTCCCCACATCTGTACCCTAGAGTTCAGAGTGGGGGAGGAACCTTGACATGGTGGCACAGTGGTGGGATTAACCTGAAATCATTTTGAGATCCAGTTGAGATTTTTTGAACTAGAAATACAGATTTTAAAAAAGAATTTTTTTTTCCTTTGGAAAGGAAGCAGTTGAAACTGAAAGCAGATTGTTTTTTCTCTGCTTTGTGGCCAAGCAGAGACAAAAGGGGATTATCTTGTGAATTGCAGGTTTTCTTTGCCTGGAGGCAGGGTACTTAACTCCTGCAGGGAAATTCACAGTCTTCCAACCCAGAGGGTTTTTTTTTCTTTTCTTCCTAAAAGTAAATAGGGGATGTGTGCTCTACCCATTTGCCTGGAGACAAAAGTGGCAGGGTTTTTTTTTCAGGATTTTGATTTTTTTTTGTTTTTGTTTTACAAGGAGCACAGGTTTGAAAAGAAATTTTTTTTTCTTTGGGCTGGGTAAGCAGGTTTCCAAGTAGTTGGAGGTTTTTTGCTTTAATTTGGGCCCAGAGCAGAGACAAGGGAATTGTCTTTTTCTGTAGGCTGACAATCACTATCAGAGAATAGGTATTCTATTCCAGCACAGCAAAATTTTACAGCCAAGTTTTGTTTGTTTATTTCTAAACCTCGGGTGTAAAGTTAGTTAAAAACAGAGAGGTTAGAATGGCCAAATCCTCGGCTCGACTACAGTGGGAATTAGCCAAATTTCAGGCTGAGGAAAAACAAAGGAAACATGAAAGACAAATAGAACTCATGCGGCTGGAGAAGGAAGTACAGGAGGCTGCCCACAAGAGGGAAATGGAGGCAAGGAAGCATGTGGAGGAGATGGAGAGGATAAAGGCCCAGCAGAATATACCAACAAACCCTAGCAATCCTTCTCCAGGTACCACTTCCCATCCCAGAAAGTTCCCCACCTACAAGGCAGGTGATGATACTGAGGCCTTCTTAGAAAACTTCGAAAGGGCCTGCCTTGGGTACAACATCTCTACTGATCAATACATGGTAGAGCTGAGGCCGCAGCTCAGTGGACCCTTAGCTGAGGTGGCAGCTGAAATGCCTAAAGAACATATGAACAAGTATGAACTGTTTAAATCCAAGGCGAGAGTCAGAATGGGGATAACACCCGAGCAGTCTCGTCGGAGGTTCCGAGCCCTAAGGTGGAAACCAGACATGTCATTTACCCGACATGCCTACCACATTGTGAAACATTGGGATGCCTGGATATCAGGAGCAAGTGTTGAATCTCCAGTAAATTTGCCCTTCCTAATGCAAATGGAACAATTCTTAGAGGGTGTTCCTGAGGAAATAGAAAGATACATCCTAGATGGGAAACCCAAAACTGTAATCGAGGCAGGAGAGATTGGAGCCAGATGGGTGGAGGTGGCAGAGAAGAAGAAAACTGGTCGCAGTTGGAGCGGAGACCAGAAGGGACCACCCCAGACCACACCCTATTACCGGGTGCCGCCCAAAGCCCCACCTACCTCCCAAAGAACCCTCCAGACCCCTTATCGTCCCACCACCCCGTTCTCCAGAAACCCACCTCGCCCCGGTGACCCGTCAGCTGGACGATGTTTTAAATGTAACGAGCTGGGGCATGTAAAGGCCAACTGCCCCAAGAACCCCAACAGATTACAGTTCATTGCACCGGAATCACACCAGAGGTCCACAGGCCCAGATACCTCCCAGATACCCTTGGAGCGGAGGGAAACTGTGAGTGTGGGTGGGAAGAAGGTCACCGCGTGGAGGGACACCGGAGCACAAGTGTCAGCTATCCATGCTTCCTTAGTGGACCCCAATTTAATCAACCCAGAGATCCAAGTGACGATTCAACCCTTCAAGTCCAACTCTTTCAATTTACCTACAGCCAAGTTGCCTGTCCAGTACAAGGGCTGGTCAGGAATGTGGACTTTTGCAGTCTATGATGATTATCCCATCCCCATGCTGTTGGGGGAAGACTTGGCCAATCACGTGAAGCAGGCCAAGAGGGTGGGAACGGTCACCCGCAGCCAGGCTAAACAAGCCGTGGGGCCTAGCTCTGTTCCGGAAACTTCTATCAGGGCCCGGTCAGAGGTGACGGACCCGGACCCCAGGCCAATGTCTGCAACAGCAGTAGTGGATCCAGTCCCAGAGACCCAGACGGAACCAGTCCCAGAACCGGAACCAGCCAAACAACCAACACCAGACCCCGTGCCAGCACTGAATCCAGTACTTGCAACCTCAACACCAGAGGGCCCCACCGAACCTGAACTGGCAGCAGCCGATAACCCTACACAAGAGGCTCAGCCGGAGCCTGAATCCCAACATAGTGCACCAGCGGAGAGCGGTTCACAGTCAACAGAAACAGCTCCATCCCCTATATCGCTTCCAGAGGGACCAAGCCTAGGTCCCCAATCCAATGAGGAACTGATGTCTCCAGCATCAAGGGAACAGTTCCAGACCGAACAGGAAGCAGATGAAAGCCTCCAGAGAGCGTGGACGGCGGCACGGAGCAACCCACCGCCTCTCAGCTCTTCTAATCGATCCAGGTTTGTTGTAGAAAGAGGACTTTTATACAAGGAAACCCTTTCTGGGGGACACCAGGAAGACTGGCATCCTCAGAGACAGTTGGTAGTTCCAACTAAATACCGGGCCAAGCTCTTGAGCTTAGCCCATGATCACCCTAGTGGCCATGCTGGGGTGAACAGGACCAAAGACCGTTTGGGGGGGTCATTCCACTGGGAGGGAATGGGCAAGGATGTTTCTACCTATGTCCAGTCTTGTGAGGTGTGCCAAAGAGTGGGAAAACCCCAAGACCAGGTCAAAGCTCCTCTCCAGCCACTCCCCATCATTGAAGTTCCATTTCAGCGAGTAGCTGTGGATATTCTGGGTCCTTTTCCGAAAAAGACACCCAGAGGAAAGCAGTACATACTGACTTTCATGGATTTTGCCACCCGATGGCCGGAAGCAGTAGCTCTAAGCAACACCAGGGCTAAAAGTGTGTGCCAGGCACTAGCAGACATTTTTGCCAGGGTAGGTTGGCCCTCCGACATCCTCACAGATGCAGGGACTAATTTCCTGGCAGGAACTATGAAAAACCTTTGGGAAGCTCATGGGGTAAATCACTTGGTTGCCACTCCTTACCATCATCAAACAAATGGCATGGTGGAGAAGTTTAATGGAACTTTGGGGGCCATGATACGTAAATTCATAAATGAGCACTCCAATGATTGGGACCTAGTATTGCAGCAGTTGCTCTTTGCCTACAGAGCTGTACCACATCCCAGTTTAGGGTTTTCCCCATTTGAACTTGTATATGGCCGTGAGGTTAAGGGGCCATTCCAGTTGGTGAAGCAGCAATGGGAGGGATTTACACCTTCTCCAGGAACTAACATTCTGGACTTTGTAACCAACCTACAAAACACCCTCCGAACCTCTTTAGCCCTTGCTAGAGAAAACTTACAGGATGCTCAAAAAGAGCAAAAAGCCTGGTATGATAAACATGCCAGAGAGCGTTCCTTCAAAGTAGGAGACCAGGTCATGGTCTTAAAGGCGCTCCAGGCCCATAAAATGGAAGCATCGTGGGAAGGGCCATTCATGGTCCAGGAGCGCCTGGGAGCTGTTAATTATCTCATAGCATTCCCCACCTCCAACCGAAAGCCTAAGGTGTACCATATTAATTCTCTAAAGCCCTCTTATTCCAGAGAATTAAAGGTTTGTCAGTTTACAGCCCAGGGAGGAGACGACGCTGAGTGGCCTGAAGGTGTCTATTACGAAAGGAAATGTGCTGGTGGTGTGGAAGAGGTGAACCTCTCCATGACCCTTGGGCGTATGCAGCGACAGCAGATCCAGGAGCTGTGCACTAGCTACGCGCCAACGTTCTCAGCCACCCCAGGACTGACTGAACGGGCATACCACTCCATTGACACAGGTAATGCTCACCCAATTAGGGTCCACCCTTACCGGGTGTCTCCTCAAGCTAAAACTGCTATAGAACGGGAGATCCAGGATATGTTACAGATGGGTGTAATCCGCCCCTCTGAAAGTGCATGGGCATCTCCAGTGGTTCTAGTTCCCAAACCAGATGGGGAAATACGTTTTTGCGTGGACTACCGTAAGCTAAATGCTGTAACTCGCCCAGACAACTATCCCATGCCACACACAGATGAACTATTAGAGAAACTGGGACGGGCCCAGTTCATCTCTACCTTGGACTTAACCAAGGGGTACTGGCAGGTACCGCTAGATGAATCTGCCAAGGAAAGGTCAGCCTTCATCACACATCTCGGGCTGTATGAATTTAATGTACTCCCTTTCGGGCTGCGAAATGCACCCGCCACTTTCCAAAGACTTGTAGATGGTCTCCTAGCGGGATTAGGAGAATATGCAGTCGCCTTCCTTGACGATGTGGCCATATTTTCGGATTCCTGGGCAGACCACCTGGAACATCTACAAAAAGTCCTTGAGCGCATAAGGGAGGCAGGACTAACTGTTAAGGCTAAGAAGTGTCAAATAGGCCTAAACAGAGTGACTTACCTTGGACACCAGGTGGGTCAAGGAACTATCAGCCCCCTACAGGCCAAAGTGGATGCTATCCAAAAGTGGCCTGTCCCAAAGTCAAAGAAACAGGTTCAATCCTTCTTAGGCTTGGCCGGTTATTACAGACGATTTGTACCGCACTACAGCCAAATCGCTGCCCCACTGACAGACCTAACCAAAAAGAAACAGCCAAATGCTGTTCAGTGGACCGGAAAGTGTCAGAAGGCCTTTAACAAGCTTAAAGCGACACTCATGTCTGACCCTGTACTAAGGGCCCCAGACCTTGACAAACCGTTCCTAGTAACCACAGATGCATCCGAGCGTGGTGTGGGAGCAGTTTTAATGCAGAAAGGACCTGATCAAGAATTCCACCCTGTAGTGTTTCTCAGCAAAAAACTGTCTGAGAGGGAAAGCAACTGGTCAGTCACTGAAAAAGAATGTTATGCCATTGTCTACGCTCTGGAAAAGCTACGCCCATATGTTTGGGGACGGCGTTTCCACCTGCAAACCGACCATGCTGCACTAAAGTGGCTTCACACTGTCAAAGAAACTAACAAAAAACTTCTTCGGTGGAGTTTAGCTCTCCAAGATTTTGATTTCGACATCCAACACATCTCAGGAGCTTCTAACAAAGTGGCTGATGCACTCTCCCGTGAAAGTTTCCCAGAATCAACTGGTTAAAATCGTCCTTGAGATGTGGAAAATATTGTTAGTCTTTATGTACTTGGTAGTATATTTAGAGATGCATGTGTCTTATTAACTCTGTTTTCCTAGAGCTCCAGGAAGAAATCCCAGCCAGTGTTTCACCCTAGCTGAGATTTGGGGGGCGTGTCATAAATATAAAGGGAAGGGTAAACCCCTTTGAAATCCCTCCTGGCCAGGGGAAAGCTCCTCTCACCTGTAAAGGGTTAAGAAGCTAAAGGTAACCTCGCTGGCACCTGACCAAAATGACCAATGAGGAGACAAGATACTTTCAAAAGCTGGGAGGAGGGAGAGAAACAAAGGGTCTGTGTCTGTCTGTAGTCGTCTTGGCCAGGGACAGAACAGGAATGGAGCCTTAGAACTTTTAGTAAGTAATCTAGCTAGGTATGTGTTAGATTATGATTTCTTTAAATGGCTGAGAAAAGAATTGTGCTGAATAGAATAACTATTTCTGTCTGTGTATCTTTTTTGTAACTTAAGGTTTTGCCTAGAGGGGTTCTCTATGTTTTTGAATCTAATTACCCTGTAAGATATCTACCATCCTGATTTTACAGGGGGGATTTCTTTATTTCTATTTACTTCTATTTTTTATTAAAAGTCTTCTTGTAAAACACTGAATGCTTTTTCATTGTTCTCAGATCCAAGGGTTTGGGTCTGTGGTCACCTATGCAAATTGGTGAGGCTTTTTATCCAACATTTCCCAGGAAAGGGGGAGTGCAAGTGTTGGGAGGATTGTTCATTGTTCTTAAGATCCAAGGGTCTGGGTCTGTAGTCACCTAGGCAAATTGGTGAGGCTTTTTACCAAACCTTGTCCAGGAAGTGGGGTGCAAGGTTTTGGGAAGTATTTTGGGGGGAAGGACGCGTCCAAACAGCTCTTCCCCAGTAACCAGTATTAGTTTGGTGGTGGTAGCGGCCATTCCAAGGATAACGGGGGTAATATTTTGTACCTTGGGGAAGTTTTGACCTAAGCTGGTAAAGATAAGCTTAGGAGGTTTTTCATGCAGGTCCCCACATCTGTACCCTAGAGTTCAGAGTGGGGGAGGAACCTTGACAGTCCTGACCCTCAGCCATTTCAGGTTTGGGGACAACTTATACCGTCAAGTCAGAGGCACTGCTGTGGGTACCTGCATGGCCCCATAGTATGCCAACATTTTTATGGCTGACTTAGAACAACACTTCCTCAGCTTTCGTTCCCTAGTGCCCCTCCTCTACTTGCACTACATTGATGACACCTTCATCATATGGACCCATGGGAAGGAGGCCCTTGAAGAATTCCACCTGGATTTCAACAGTTTCCACCCCACGATCAACCTCAGCCTGGACCAGTCCACACAAGATATCCACTTCCTGGACACTACAGTGCAAATAAGTGATGGTCATATAAACACCACACTGTACCAGAAACCTACTGACTGCTATACTTACCTACATGCCTCCAGCTTCCATTCAGGACACATCACATGATCCGCTGTCTACAGCCAAGCCCTAAAATACAACTGCATTTGCTCCAATCCCTCAGACAGACACAAGCACCTACAAGATCTTTATCAAGCATTCTTAAAACTACAATACCCACCTGGGGAAGTGAGGAAAGAGATTAACAGAGCGAGATGGGTACCCAGAAGTCACCTACTACAAGCCAGGCCCAACAAGGAAAATAACAGAACACCACTGGCCATCACGTACAGCCCCCAGCTAAGACCTCTCCAGTGCTCATCAACCATCTACAGCCTATCCTGGAAAACAAGCCCTCACTCTCACAGACCTTGGGAAGCAGGCTAATCTCGCTTACAGACAGCCCCCCCAACCTGAAGCAAATACTCACCAGCAGCTACACACCACAGAAACACTAACTCAGGAACCTATTCCTGTAACAAACCCCATTGCCTACTCTGTCCCCATATCTACTCTAGCGACACCATCAGAGGACCCAATCACATCAGCCACAACATCAGGGGCTCATTCACCTGCACATCTATAATGTGATATATGCCATCAGGTGCCAGCAATGCCCCTCTGCCATGTACATTGGCCAAACCAAACAGTCTCTGTGTAAAAGAATAAATGGACACAAGTCAGACATCAGGAAAAGTAACATACAAAAGCCAGTAGGAGAACACTTCAATCTCCCTGGACATTCAATAATAGATTTAAAAGTAGCCATCCTTCAGCAAAAAAAACTTTAAAAACAGACTGCAAATAGAAACTGCAGAGCTACAATTCATTTTCAAACTCAACACCATTAATTTGGGCTTGAATAGGGACTGGTAGTAGCTGGCTCACTACAAAAGCAATTTTCCCTCTCTTGGTATTGACACCTCCTCATCAATTATTGGGAGTGGACCATGTCCACCCTGATTGAATTGGCCTTGTCAACACTTGTTCTCCACTTGTGAGGTAACTCCCTTCTTTTCATGTGCCAGTATATTTATGCCTGCATCTGTAATTTTCACTCCATGCATCTGAAGAAGTGGCTTTTTTTTAAACCACAAAAGCTTATGCCCAAATAAATCTGTTAGTCTTTAAGGTGCCACCGGACTCCTCATGTGTTTTTGTTGATACAGACTAAACCCTCTGACACTGGTGGAATGACATCAGTGTAGCTACAGTCCTGACATAGACAAGGCCTAACACAGTGGCCTTCCCACATAGTTATAAAGTAATATATTGAGGGATATTTTTTCTTGATCCCAGAGTAAATCTGAAATCATAAAAATGAATAACTTGTCTAATTTTACCATGGCTAGTACAAATGCAGATCCTATTCATATTAATAGGTGTCTAATCCTTTTGCACATCTGATTAAGCTACTTTCCTCAATAACATCCTGTGGCAGAGAGTTGTGCAGGTTAATGGAATGTGTGAAAATGTAAAGTCTTCCAGAAATAATTGTTCTATTTTTCATAATTTCCACTTGTATTAAAGTATTCTTCCATGCTTCTAATCACTTTTGTTACCTTTCTTTGTATACTTACTATGTCTGCCTGTCTTTCTTTGGATGAGTTGGTTAATTCTGAATGCAGTATACAAGATGAGTCTATACCATTAACATATAGAAAGGCACTGTAATATTTTCTGTATTCCTCTCTTGCTTTCCCTCCTTACTACATCCTAACTTTTTAATAATGATTTTTTGACCACAGCTATGCAATGAGCTGTCCACTAAGATACCCAAGGGCTAGATTCACCCATCTGCTCAAAGAAGTTAGCAGGAAAGGACTGTTTTACTTTGAGGAGGTCAGTGCATCCTCTAACAACCATTTTCTCACCACTGCACTGCCACCTCCATTTTGAGCACACTGGCCTACAACCTCTTCATTATTATGTCCAGAAAAACTATTTAGATCATTTTAGAATTTTCCAAAATGTACGTTGTTATTTTCTACCTGAGCTTACTGGCAGAGGTAGATGACAAAGCGAATAAAGGTTAGGAGGTTTAAAATTCGGAAATAGTAAATAGTTTATTCTGTAATGTATGGACATATGTAGAATGTTTGGTGTGGTATAGTGTAAAGGTCTTAAAGGCATGAATTTGGTGGGCTTTGCTTGTCCTGAGTAATGTGGACATCCCAGAAACCATGTTAATAAAACTTTATAATGAATCACACCATCATGTCTTCCCTAAATATACTGTATACACATAGGGTATAGGGTGGAGATATCATGTGATGCATTATATTTCATATCTCTATAATTTATTTATCATGGACCTGGGGTTGCCTAACTGCATGTTGATCAATAATCTGCCAGAGCCAGGACTACTTATATTTCAAACTTCTGTTCAGCTTCAAACAGACACATTTTGTATTTCTTTAAAGACAAGAATACAAGTGTTCCGTCTTTTCCTCCAAATGCAGAATTATTCTCCAAAATTATACTGGCCTGAGGTGCAGGAAACTCATTGTTTACTCTTAGACCAGTATAGGTTTGAGGTACAATATCTTGCAAAACATTTGGGAGTAGGGTTGTCACATGTCTGGTTTTCGACCAGACTTCATAGTCGAAAAGAGACCCTGGCAGCTCAGGTCTGCACCACTGACTGGGCTGTTTAAAGTCTGGTCAGCGATGCAGCAGGGGCCTGGGGCTAAAGCAGGCTCCCTGCCTGCGCTAGCTCCGAGTGGCTCCCAGAAGAGGCCATCAGGTCCTTGCAGCCCCAAGACATATGGACAGCCAGGGAAGCTCCACTCAGTGCCCCTGCCCCGAGTGTCAGCTCTGCAGCTCCCATTGGCTGGGCACCATGACTGGGAGCTGCGGGGACTGCCTGCGGGCATGAGGGCAGTGTGTGGAGACTCCCTGGCCACATGTGGAACACGTGACTTATGAGGAGAGGCTGAGGGAACTGGGATTGTTTAGTCTGCAGAAGAGAAGAATGAGGGGGGATTTGATAGCTGCTTTCAACTACCTGAAAGGGGGTTCCAAAGAGGATGGCTCTAGACTGTTCTCAGTGGTAGCAGATGACAGAACAAGGAGTAATGGTCTCAAGTTGCAGTGGGGGAGGTTTAGGTTGGATATTAGGAAAAACTTTTTCACTAGGAGGGTGGTGAAACACTGGAATGCGTTACCTAGGGAGGTGGTGGAATCTCCTTCCTTAGAAGTTTTTAAGGTCAGGCTTGACAAAGCCCTTGCTGGGATGATTTAATTGGGGATTGGTCCTGCTTTGAGCAGGGGGTTGGACTAGATGACCTCCTGAGGTCTCTTCCAACCCTGATATTCTATGATTCTATTAGCATGGCACAGCCGACCCTATGGATACCAGTAAGGCAAAAGTCTCCAATGACTGGGCACGTGCACACCTAGAATGGAATGGACATAAGCAACACATCTCGAAGAACAACAGTTACAAAAGGTAACTGTTTTTTTTTGCCATTAGAAATTTGGCAACCCACTTTGGGAGCTTTAGACAGTTGGAAATGAGAGAGGCCAAGCTTTCTAATAATATATACTTTGCATCCAACGCAGGAAGATCCCAATAAACTGGATCTTAATATTGCAATATTATGCAAAGAAAAATCTACGTTAGGTAATATTTAGAGGTTTTAAAATTCTATTAGTCATCTAATTTTTCTGTCCTTCATAGCCTGAATATTTGGACTCATAGTATCTAACACACTTGGCTTTAGAAGAAAATGACACAAACTAGTGCCAATACAAATTTTGAAATTGTCGAAACATTCCCAGTAATTTTTTTCTGTAAAATATACAGCATATACATCATATATTGTGGTATGATACAGAGATGTTGCTGGCACTAATTTGGAATGACCTGCATAAATCAGTTGAGCCATTGATTAGTGGCTATCCCAGACACCTGTATTAAAGCCTTTTGCCACTTTTTGATGTTTTTCTGATGCCTATTGTATTATATAAATTACTTTCCCCACCAGCAAAGTATAGTTACATCTGGAAAGAAATCCAGTATCTGTCAGACAGCATACAGCAACGCTGCAAATTAGTTGAGGACAGGAAGTGAACTGTATTCAGTTAAAACCAAAGAGGGAAGATAAGTAAGCAGAATATACTTTACCCACATTGGAGTTGGGGTAGAATACCGTGGCTAGCATCTCTGCTCTTCACAAAAGTGCTAGGGTCTTTTTAGTGACCACAAGTGGCCAGGATTTCAGTTTTACATTTAATCTGGAAAATAGCACTCCAGACAGCACAGTGTCACCTAATATCATGCTAACATATTGTTTCAGTTCTGACTTAGAGAGAAGATGCCATTTAATCAGTCACTAATACAAGTTCTTTAGCACCTTCTGTTTTCCTTAGATATTTCCAACTTATGTGCTGACCAGGCTCATGGTATATCTGCTATTACCCTGTTTTCCTAATAGCTTTTTGTGAGTAATGTTATTACAGGCCTTTTGAAAGTCTGAATAAAGTATACCCACCATTTTCCTTTTATCTGATTTATCTCTGACAGTGCCTCATCTTCACTACCTGTAAAAAAGCAATGCCAGGATAGGTGTTTCCTCATCATTCTCTATAATGAAGATCTTCACAAACAAATCATTTAGTTTCTTTGCAGTCTCCTTGTTCCCTTCGATTGCCCGCTTTACACTCTGATCTTCTAGCAGACCCAGTGACAACAACGAGAGCTTTCTATTTCAGATGCACTTAAGGAATTTCTTATTGTTTGTCTTTATATTCTTAGCTGTTTGTTCGTCAGATTTCCTCTTATCTGTCTTAATCTCGACTTTGCCTGCTGAAGTTTATATTCCCGTCTAATAAGAACTGGAAGTGAGAATAATATGTGATTTCCATTCTGCAGCTGAGTTAGTAGAAGTTTAGACCTACTATCAGCATTATTTGTAATAATTGTTAGGATGAAAGAAAGATATATCCACAGAGGGTCTAATTCTTCTTCTGCTTATACTAATTTTACATCAGTGTAACCACTTCACAGTGTTTAAAACGGTGAGTTATCCCACTGTGAGAGGATAATCAAGGCCAATCAGTAAGAAGCATTTATTTAAACATTTTCTTTTGTTAAGGTTAAAGGATATTTCTGCTAAAAGTTTAGTTATCTTGTATTTCCTCTAAGCACCATAACAATATTTCTTTTAAACTGAATAACAGGTTTTCTGTATCATAAAGATATTATTTATCTATTTGGGATACTGTTAAAAGTCTTCTGCCTGGAACAAATTTAGTGATGTAACATAGTCAACTGAATAATTCTTCTCTATATATGATGTTCTGTATATCACGTAAGGCAGAATTTTTTTAAAAAAAGGGATAATCTGAGAACATCTGCAATTTTTTTATTTATGGAAAAGAATATCCCATTTTTAATTAAAGATGAAATTTAAGAATGATAAATGGAACCATTACCTAGTAGCAGCTAGTTTGCAGGCATTTTTTCCTCCTGTTCTGAGATTGCTGCAGTGCCTTTGGCTTTTCTGAGCAAATGCATTTCATACTCGTGACAGAATAGTTGTAACTCACTAACATGAAACAGTTATCATGCATAGCAACATCTCTATGTTTAAACCCTGAGGAATAGAATTATTTTAAACTGTGCATATGCAGAAATTTCTTGGTAATCAATTTTATTTTAAAAAAACAGCTAAAAGTTTTATCTGCCAAGTACATTCAGATAAATGGTGCTAAAGATATTAAAATTATGCAGGAAGATGAGATGAATTTCAAGGTATGGTGTAACAAAGAACTTTTCTCTTTAAAGTGAAAGGGTTCCTAAATTTTCTTTGAAGGAGAACTTTGCTTGTTATAGCTATACTAAGTTAGCATAGTTGCAAGAATGCTGAAATTAGATTTTATTTCAGAAGGAAACATACTATATCATACTGTTTACAATGCCAGACATAACTTCTGTCTGCCTTGTACCTACTGACAAACTGAAATGTACACTTTAAACCTGTTCTCCTTCAATTACGCTGCTTGCATCTTGACTCCCATTGACTGGAGTTGATGTGGGGAAGTTAATAGATGGACCAAGAATGGTGTGAATTTAACATTCAGAGAACTAATTTACATGAGCATTTGTTCTCACGAACAGCTCTACAATTCCCTGCTACAGTGTTTTAAGGGTATATTGGTTGGCCTGCTGATGAAGACATTTCAGAATTGATTTCTTCTGAATCCAGCCCTAAAATTATTTTTGTAATATAGACAAAATTAGTACTGGAATCAGTCCTGAACTCTTAAATAGTGCATCAGTTATAGCTTATATAAGAACTGCTATAATGGGTCAGACCAGGTCCATCTTGCCCAATATCCTGTCTCTGACAGTGACCTCTACCAGAGCTTCACTGGAAGTGTACTGAACAGCGCAATTATGGAGCGATCCACCCCTGTCTTCCACTCCCAGCTTCTGGTAGTCAGAGCCCCAAACATGGGGTTGCGTCCCTGATCATCTAAGCTAAAAGCCATTGATGACTTATCCTCCATGAACATATCCAATTCTTTTTTGAACCCAATTATATTATTGGCCATCACAACATCCCATGGCAATGAGTTCCACAGGCTTGTTGTGTGGAAAAAGTACTTTCTCTTGTTTGTGTTAAACCTGCTGCCTTTTAATTTCATCAAGTGACCCCTGGTAGTTTTGTATTGTGTGAAAAAGTAAATAATACTTCTTTATTAATTTTTTCCACACCATTAATTATTCTATAGACCTCTATCATATCCCCCCTCAGTCCTCTGTTTTCTAAGCTGAACAGCCCTAATCTTTTGAGACTCTCCTCATATGAAAGCCGTTCCGAACTCTTGGCCATCTTTGTTGCCCTTCTCTGAACCTTTTCCAGTTCCTCTATATTCTTTATGTGACAGGGGCCACCAGACTTGGACACAGTATTGAAGGTGTAGGTGCAGTGGCAATATGGTATTTTCTGTCTTACTTTCTATCCCTTTCCTAATAGTTCCTAACGTAGTGTTTTCTTTTTTTACTGCTGCTGCACATTGATCTGAAGTTTCCAGAGAACTATCCGTGGTGATTTTAAGATCTTTCTTGGGTGGTAACAACTAATTTAGAATCCATTATTGTACATGTTGCTTATGTATAGTTGATGCTGGTAAATCAAGTGCCAAGGCTATAGGTGTTAGCTAAGAATTGACAAACTCATAACTGGAAACCAAGCCAGCTCACCTATGTGTTAGTTTTGTTCAGAATAGGTATTAATCTTACAAGAATGTATTTAGTGTTTAGACTCTATCAAATGCTTGTAATTTGCTGCATGTGTTAATTTGACTTGTAATGTCCATATTCCATTGCATCGGTCTTCACGGTTGAGGATGTGAGGGAGATTCCCAAACCTGAGCCGTTCTTTTTAGGTGACAAATCTGAGGAACTGTTCCAGATTGAGGTGTCATTAGAGGAGATTCTGGAATAAATTAATAAACTAAACAGTAATAAGTCACCAGGACCAGGTGGTATTCACTCAAGAGTTCTGTAGGAACTCAGATGTGAAATTGCAGGACTATTAATTTTAGTCTGTAACCTATCATTTAAATCAGGTTCTGCACCAAATGACTGGAGGATAGCTAATGTGATGCCAATTTTTAAAAAGGGCTCCAGAGGTGACCCCGTGCAATTACAGGCTGGTAAGCCTGACTTCAGCATCAGGCAAACTGTTTGAAACTAAAGTAAAGAACAAAATTGTCAGACACATAGATGAACATAATTTGTTGGGGAACAGTCAACATGGTTTTTGTAAAGGGAACTCATGCCTCACCAAACTACTAGAATTCTTTGAGGGGATCAACAAGCATGTGGACAAGGGGGATCCAGTGGATATAGTGTATTTAGATTTCAGAAAGCTTTGACAAGGTCCCTCACCAAAGGCTCTTAAGCAAAGTAAGAAGTCATGGGATAAGAGGGAAGGTTCCTTTATGGATTGGTAACTGGTTAAAAGATAGGAAACAAAGGGTAGGAATAAATGGTCAGTTTTCAGAATGGAGAGAGGAAAATAGTACTGGGCCCAGGCCTTATCAACATATTCATAAATGATCTGGAAAAGGGATAAACCGTGAGGTGGTAAAATTTGCAGATGATACAAAACTACTCAAGATAGTTAAGTCACAGGCAGACTGCGAAGAGCTACAAAAGGATCTCTCAGAACTGGGTGGCTGGGCAAGAAAATAGCAGATGAAATTAAATGTTGATAAATGCAAAGTAATGCACACTGGAAAACATAATCCCAACTATACATATAAAATGGTGGCGTCTAAGTTGGCTGTTACCACTCAAGAAAGAGATCTTGGCGTCATTGTGGATAGTTCTCTGAAAACATCCACTCAATGTGCAGCAGCAGTCAAAAAAGCGAACAGAATGTTGGAAATCATTAAGAAAGGGATAGATAATAAGACAGAAAATATATTGCCTCTGTATAAATCCATGGTACGCCCTCATCTTGACTACTGCATGCAGTTGTGTTCGCCCCATCTCAAAAAAGATATATTGGAATTGGAAAAGGTTCTGAAAAGGGCAACAAAAATGATTAGGGGTATGGAATGGCTGCCATATGAGGAGAGATTAATAAGACTGGGACTTTTCAGCTTGGAAAAGAGACAACTAAGGGGGGATATAATAGAGGTCTATGAAACCATGATTGGTGGACAGAAAGTAAATAGGGAAGTGTTATTTACTCCTTCTCATAACACAAGAAATAGTGGCCACCAAATGAAATTAATAGGCAGCAGGTTTACAACAAACAAAAGTAAGTATTTTTTCACACAACGCACAGTCAACCTGTTGAACTCCTTGCCAGAGGATGTTGTGAAGGACAAGACTATAACAGGGTTAAAAAAAAACTAGATAAATTCATGGAGGATAGGTCCACCAATGGCTATTAACCAGGATGGGCAAGGATGGTGTCCCTAGCCTCCGTTTGCCAGAATCTGGGAATGGGTGACGGGGGATGGATCACATGATCATTTCCTGTTCTGTTCATTCCCTCTGGGGCTCCTGGCATTGGCCACTGTCGGAAGACAGGATGCTAGGCTAGATGGGCCTTTGGTCTTAACCAGTATGGCCATTCTTATGTTCATATGCTATAAGAAAATATGCAAGATTTGCTTTATAACTTTGAAAATGTTTGCTCTGAATTTGTGAACCCAGGCATCAGAATTGTGCCCCGCAGCCATCCAAAAGGACTGTAAAAAATTAAGTAGGCCATTATAAGACATAAGCTTTGTTAACTGCGACATCCACTCATGGAGAAGTACATGCAGAAGGCCTTGTCCATCGACTTGAATGCTGGAAGAGGGAAATAAAAATAATTGACATGAAGGTTTTTTTTATCTCTTTTGCTGTTTGAATTTTCACAGGGCCAGAAATATTAAACTGAAGCCAGAGATCCCTAGGGGTTGCCTCTGGGTCCTCCGTGGAAGATATTTTGAATAGACAGATCTCTACAACTCTATCACTTTTAGGATTTAGGTTGCAATTCCTTTGTGTGTATATGTTTGCTTGCTTTAACCTGTAAATAACTTTATTTCTTTTTCCTAGTTAATAAACCTTTAGGTAGTTTATTACAGGATTGGCTAGAAGAGTTGTCTTTGGTGTAAGATCTAGGATACCAATTGATCTGGGGTAAGTGACTGTTCTCTTGGGTCTGGAAGCAACCTGAATATATTGTGATTTTTGGTGTAAGTGACCATTTATCACTAAATCCTTCTTGCCTGGTGGCAAGATAGATTAGAAAGTCTAGGGGGACTGTCTGTGATTCCATGGAAAGACGGTTATAGTGATCCAGGAGTTCACGTTTGTCACTGGCTTCAGTGGTGGATTAGCCATGAGGCCCAGATCCAGGGGCCCCCGCCAACTGGGGGGCCCCAGGCTGCCCCCGTCCCCAGCAGAAGCCGCGGGTCAGGGGAAACTACTGCAACATCCTCCAACCTGCCCTGTCCGCGGCACGTTTTTGCTGTAGGGACCCACAAGATTACATATATTTCCACCCCTACCATATTCAATTTCATAGGGTGATATAAGGATAGCTGATGTGGTTCTAGGAGAGTTTAAAGGAGTAAGGATTTTGAATTGGCCAAGATGGCTGTCTCTGTGTTGTTCAAGCATGCCTATTCTGTGGTCACTTCTGGTTAATTTAGGTTGTCTCAATGTCTATCTTAAGAATTAGTTATTTCAATGATAAATAATACAAATCATTATTATTAATTGCATTATCATAGTGCCTGCCTCTCTAATTTATCAGCACTCTTTCAAATTCGGAAACTAGCTGTGGATTCTGAAAACAGGGTCCCCCTTCTAGGATTTAAAGGCTTGTGTAAACTATGGGTATTGCATAATACCCTAGTGTTTCTTGAGAAGGATTGAAGCAGAGGGAGCCACTGGTTTGCCCAGTCCACACTTTAAGGAACTACCTGGTTGCAAGGTTTTGGAGATGAGAAAGTTGATTGATTCCCAGGGATGGGCCGTTTCATTTTTCTTTGGCTATCTCTAGATCAGTTTGGAATCCATTCCAGGTTACTTAATCTCAGTTGCAAAGGTCCCTCTTACTTTAGCATGTTCTGGAGTTTTGATTTCAGAAGCCCTTCCATCCTGGGCACTGAACGTTTGGATTTGAAGCCAGAGCATTATACAGCTTGACCTGGGAGGTGAATTCTCCATGTTGTTGCAAAAAGGAGGTCTTTGAATTTGCCAGCAGCAGGACTGGCTCTGGGTACCAGCTTGGGGCGGCACAATTCCAGGGGCGGCATTAGAATCATAGAATATCAGGGTTGGAAGAGACCTCAGGAGGTCATCTAGTCCAACCCCCTGCTCAAAGCAGGACCAATCCCCAATTTTTGCCCCAGATCCCTAAATGGCCCCCTCAAGGATTGAACTCACAACCCAGGGTTTAGCAGGCCAATGCTCAAACCACTGAGCTATCCCTCCACCACACCACTGCTTGCTTGGGCAGTTGCATTTGCGCTCTCGGAGCTTGGGGCGGCAATTTTTTTGCTTGGGGCGGCAAAAAACCTAGAGCAGGCCCTGGCTAGCAGATAGATATTTTCTGCA
The DNA here is from genome assembly GCF_965140285.1 of Lepidochelys kempii. Lineage (NCBI taxonomy): Eukaryota > Metazoa > Chordata > Testudines > Cheloniidae > Lepidochelys > Lepidochelys kempii. The sequence continues at coordinate 23,698,129 of NC_136390.1, read as the reverse complement.
CGAGAAGAATATTCAGGCTTTTTTCGCTGATACTGGGTGAATTTATCCAAATTAGATTTGAACATCTTGAATCTTGATATTCTAATGTAGTACACCTTTTGATATTTTTTCTGCTGTGTAAAGGAAGGGTGAGTGCAAAAAAGCCATGGGCTGGTTACTTCCTATATTGAATAGTCCATTGCTAATGTGGGAGGAATATTAATAGGAAGAAGAAGAATCTACATGCTTTCATAGCTGTGCATGCTATTGGGAAGATCTTTAACATTCACAAAGTAAGTTTGAACATTTATGTAGATGAGATACGTATTCAGTTTCATGATGGATTCGATCTACCCTGAGAACGGTCTCTTATGTGACAAATGTGCCCAAGACAGGTCTGAGACGGAATCCTGGAAAATAGTTGTAGGAACATATGGTAAAGCCTCTATCTGAAGTAGTTGTTCAGTTGGGCAAGGGCAATCTGTGTCTACTGTTTGTATTTTTTCTTGTTTAAAGTTGTGGTATTTTCCTCCCCTTCTCTCAGATATCATGTCTGTCTCACGATGTGACAGTGTCAATTAATACTGTTGTGGCTTTAAATTTCAAACTAAGTTGTCAATATTTGAATAATATAGGTAGGGAAGTTACTCGGGGGAAAGTTGCCTTTGGAGAGAAGAACAGAGACTGGTGGGAAGACACTGTGTTAACCCAGAAAATTAATGGTCAGATATAGCCGGGCTTTTCTTCAAGGAAGTCTGAATCACCATTACAGATAAAATGCTTTTTTTTTTCTTGGTTATTATATTTTAGTGAGAAGATAGCTAATTTAATTGTTTTTTCCCCCATGTTGGTGACATTTAAAATGGAAACCAAGATTTGTTGGGGGTGGTTGTAAAACTTGTTGAAATCTTTTGTACATGCCAAAATATGTTTTATTAATTTAAGCTAGCCAAAGAATACTTGTGCCTTTGTAAAAGTATTTTTCATTTAAAGAAAAAAATAATCCTTCTGAGCTGTGAAATTAAATGCAAGACAAAATAAAAGATGCGGAGACTTTAGCTGGTGTTTTATTAAAAATCCTGTCGAAGGGTACAATAATGCAGAAATATTTATAACAACACGAATAGTAATGTTTCTGTTATTACTTGACTTCTTTTTACTTTTGTAAGCTTTTTTAAGATCAGTGTTGATGTGTGATAGTATACAATTAAAGGTTTTGTTTTTCTAATTTTGGTTAGTTGACTGTGGGAAAAAATTTTCATCTTTATTTTAACAACTTTTCATAGAAGTGTGTTGTATTTTCCACTCTAAAAGCCATTAAGATACTTTCAATATGAAAGTAATTGAATTCAAAATTTTTACTCTTCTGACATATGACAGTATTTGTGTGGTGGTGGCACTTGTCCATTTCAGATTATTCTCTGGCTATGAATATTATACAATTTCTTGTTAGTGAATTACAGTATGATGTATGGCATACTTGAAATGGTATATGAACAGAATATAGTGGGGAAATTGCAATTTTTTGTTTTGTTTTACCTCTCAAACTTTCATACCTTTTGGAGATTGGGGGAAGTAATGTAACAAGCAACTCAAAAAAAGCATAAGGGTAACCTTGAAAAATTACAGGGAAATTTCCACAACAGATACACTAGTAATGCTGGTTTAATAATGATTTCCTGTCATGAACTATTTTTATCATATGCCTGCTCTCTGACGTGGCATTCTATTTAACGTTTTTGAGAGCCATGTTTTAATCAGATTAAGCTCAAGGAAACCGATAGGTATCTGTTTGGCTCATGGCTTCTGCTTCTGTTTCTTATTTAGTCATAAGACTATTGTTGCTGGAATCTTTTTAAAACACATTTGCTTGAATTGTAGCAGGAGTGCAGCTTATACTGTGTAAGTCTTAAGGCTGTGTGTCAGTGGTTTTCATGATATATGCACAAAGTGCATTACAGATTTTTTTTTTGTAAATTTAAGAAGACTAATACAAAATGTGTTTCTTTCCTCTAGGTGATTAAATAGCTAAAAATAACCATCTATTTTTAGTTTCAAACATACTGATGTTTCTTAGGAACAAACTAACCAAAAACAATGTTAGGAAAGACTGATACTGAATAATACTGCATTCTAATCTCCTTATGTAAAACAAAAATCCTTAATAAAACAGCAGATATTCTGAAGTCATTTTATCTGGTATGCAACATGAATAATCTGTTTCATACGTTAGATGTCATGATTATAAAATGTTACTCTTAATAAAACTATTTTAACTTCAATATTTTTATGTAGTCATTTTATTAAGTTAAATCAAGCAAAAAGTTTATGAGCAAGATTATTAGTTATGTTGTCCAATCCTTTTTGTGCATTGGACATTCAGGAACTGATCCAACAAGGTGCTGAGTGTTTTCTATGAGCTGGTGACTACTCTTGACTCCTAGTGAACTTAGTGCCTCACCGAATGTTGTTGGCACACTGCAAGATTAGGGTCATGGGGCTGGATTTTAAAAAAGCACTGTCTGTATTTGTGCTCATAATTTTAAGTGCACAAATTAAGTAAATACGTGGCTAATGACCCATTTGGCATGTGCAAATACAGATTTTTGCTCTCACAGAAAATAAAGGCTGTGTTGATAACCTTTTTTAAAAGTTTTGTTTATACTGTATATACCTCCATTGAAGCATTTACTTGATTGATATTCTGGAAATCCAGCAACCAAAGAGCTAATACATGTAATTTGTTTCTTTACAAGAACGCATTATTAAGGATCTACAACCTATCCTGAAGGATGACCCAACACTCTCACAAATCTTGGGAGACAGGCCAGTCCTTGCCTACAGACAGCCCCGCAACCTGAAGCAAATACTCACCAACAACCACATACCACACAACAGAACCACTAACCCAGGAACCTATCCTTGCAACAAAGCCCGTTGCCAACTGTGCCCAAATATCTATTCAGGGGACACCATCACAGGGCCTAATAACATCAGCCACACTATCAGAGGCTCGTTCACCTGCACATCCACCAATGTGATATATGCCATCATGTGCCAGCAATGCCCCTCTGCCATGTACATTGGTCAAACTGGACAGTCTCTACGTAAAAGAATAAATGGACACAAATCAGATGTCAAGAATTATAACATTCATAAACCAGTCGGAGAACACTTCAATCTCTCTGGTCACGCAATTACAGACATGAAGGTCGCTATCTTAAAACAAAAAAAAACTTCAAATCCAGACTCCAGCGAGAAACTGCTGAATTGGAATTCATTTGCAAATTGGATACTATTAATTTAGGCTTAAATAGAGACTGGGAGTGGCTAAGTCATTATGCAAGGTAGCCTATTTCCCCTTGTTTATTTCCTAACGCCCCCCCCCCGCCCCCCCCCAGACGTTCTGGCTAAACTTGGATTTATGCTGGAAATGGCTCACCTTGATTATCATACACATTGTAAGGAGAGTGGTCAGTTTGGATGAGCTATTACCAGCAGGAGACTGAGTTTGTGTGTGTGTGGGGAGGGGGGGTGAGAAAACCTGGATTTGTGCTGGAAATGGCCCACCTTGATTATCATGCACATTGTAGGGAGAGTGATCACTTTAGATAAGCTATTACCAGCAGGAGAGTGGGGTGGGAGGAGGTATTGTTGCATGGTCTCTGTGTATATAATGTCTTCTGCAGTTTCCACAGTATGCATCCGATGAAGTGAGCTGTAGCTCACGAAAGCTTATGCTCAAATAAATTGGTTATTCTCTAAGGTGCCACAAGTACTCCTTTTCTTTATACTAAAATTAGTTGTCCTTAAAAAATGGGCGTTAACTCATTATGCAAGGAAATTCTAAGGGAAAAAATAAAAATAATTTTATTTAACGTAGTAATAATTTCTCTTTCTAAATTTTGAAACCACAAAATAGAAAGTACATATAGGATCAAATTCTTCTCTTGAATGTCTCCCCTCAGATCACACTGGAGTAAGTGGGGTTTGTACATGTGTATCCAAGGGCAAAATTTTAATCTTCAGTAATTTATGCCGTCCTATTGCTTGTTTTTTAAAATAATATAGACAAATTAAAACACAGCTTTTTAAAATAAGTTTCATGTGAAAATAATAGGTATGGGAGATTTAAACATAATAATATGCTGATTTCAGTGCCTTACCAGAATGTCTTTTAGACTGTGATAGGGCATATGTGATGGTTACTGATTTGCTGGTAGGATGCAGTCAATTGAACTGGCATAGTACCATATATTAGTCTAAATAGTGATTGACTATGTTAACCAGTATGGAGAGATGTGTGCTATACAATATGATACTACATATAGCAAGGCTAGAGGAAGCACCCATAATTTTAATTTGGGTACTTGGGGCACTGACATAAATTTTTTGAAGCATTTCTCAAATCTTGTTCCTCTGGTTTTATTGTACCATTGCCTGAAAGCATTTCAGGCAAAATGATCTTTGGAAAATGGCTTATGTAGTGATGATGTTTTTAGGGATGTATTGTAATTTTGCTATACTTGTCAAAAGTTAACATTGGTGAAATATTTCATACATATGCTGTAGGTTGCATTTCAGGTGAACTTAAATAGTTAGGAGCACAATAAGCAAATGTGTACTTTTTGAAATTTTGACTGAATCTTACAACATTTGTTGAAATCCTTACAAGATATTCATCTATTTGTAGCACCATATAGGTCTGTCTCCCCATCTGTCTCTGTTTTTCATGTAGACTAGGTTCTGATACTTTTTTTTTTCACTTTAGTACTTACTCACTGAGCCCGCTATATTGCCATTTCTATAACAGTTCTTTGTCCTCCAGCTTTTATTGATCATTTGTGATTAAAATACAAGATTTCCTTCAGATGGAAAAACTTTACAAGCAATCAATAGGTTTAGTTTAATTTAGACTTAAATTATTTTTCCTACCATACATAGTTAAATTAACTGAACCCATGTATGTCCTATGAAATAATTATAGTAATAACACAGTGTGAAGCCAAAATCTGAGGAACAGGAAGAAGAATATGGAATATTCTAATTCAGTGCATTATCTTCTGACATGTAACCTTTCTGCTGGGCCAGATTTATTAAGGAATTTATATGACTTTTATCTTTTATATGTAACTACTCATCTCAGGTTCAGAGTCCCTACCAATAAATCCTTATTTAACAGGATATCCCTGAGACTCTCTCTCTCTCTTTTTTTGTTTTTTGTTTTTGACTAAAATAGTCTCATCTGGTTTAACTAAAATCTTTGCATTACTTGGCGGTGGTTTCTTTTGTATGTGGTGCTTAGAGCTCATTGAAGCTCAAACACTACAGGAAATGCAAATCATGCAAATCATCCTCACACTGACATGTACAGTGGGGTGATTGAATGGCAGTACGTATGGCTCGTGGGCTGACCACATGAAAGGAGTCATTTAAAGACCAGATGAGCTAAAGCTGGGTTAAGTTAGACTATGTGTGAGCTTCAAAGCTTATAGAATAGCATCCTTTTTAAAAATAAAATTTATTTTATTAATAACACCTGCAGCAAGTTTTAATAGTGAGGAAATAGATGGATGCACATTACATTAAATATATGTCATACTTAACTCAGAAGGGAAAACATTGTTTTAAAACTCAGGTATGCCAAAATGTATGTATCATATGTTTTCTTTCATTTTTCTACGCAGGCAAGATTATTGGGCCCTCCATGTATGGGTGTGGGTGGGGGGAAGTTTGCTTAAAGCATTTTCTGTTTTTTGTTTAGACTTTTTAAAACAGCTTTAATTTTATAATATTTTGTAAAAAATATTGTGTCATAGTTTTTTCAGTGCTATTGAGGGGGTCTTTATTAAAAGTTTATCAATTTAATTCAATAGTTGCACATTTATTGGATTCAGTATATGCAGTGGCAGCAAAGAAGAAGTTATGTTGGTTTAAGTTTTCTTTTTTGTTTTTTAACTTGATTTGATTATTGTTTGTGAAACAGGGTTGAATTCAATATGCAGAAAATGTATGAGGACAATTAGAGTAAGGAAAAACATTGAGATATAACTTATTTTCTTACATTAGAATCAAAATCAATGAAGAGTGAACAATTAAAATAAATTAAAAAGAGTCATTTCCACTGCTGCTTGTCACCATTTGTATGGGCACAGGTGACTGTGGTTAGAGAGGCAGTCTTAAGAGGGAGTCTAGAAACATGATTTCCTTTTTCAATTTTACCATTTTTTTTAAAACCTATTAGTTAGGTGCAACACACAACAGAAGGTTGAGAAAAGTGTGTCTAGGACCTGAACCTGTAAACTTTATTGTGAGTAATCATTACTCACACACTTTGCCCCACTGAGTAAGGACATCTATCATTAGTAAGGTTTGCAGGGTCATGAACTATAATACACATTTCCTATTGGGTGTTCTTTCTGATTCATCTTTCTTCAAATCCTGCCCAACTCATCTTTGAACAGATGTTTGTTACTTTTTTTCCTATTGATACCTTTGGCAGTTTGCTTCATGATTTAATCATGTGTGTAATTCTGTGAAATTCTATTTTCATGTCTTGCAGACTAGTTTGCTCCTTTCCTTTAAACTCAGTCCATGGTCTCTTGTTTAGAATAAGATTTCTTTTCAAACAGTTTGTTAAAATAAGTTCATTCCTTTCCTTTATTGTATTGTGTACCTCGGGTCAGCACCAGGATTATGGTGATCTGGGGTTTTAGACAACTCCCCACACAGTGGCTGTGCCATGACATTCCACCCCTCCTCCCTGCCCCACCACACATACCATGACCCTGTCCTTTCTTAGGGTTGTAGGGGGCTGCCTATGCAAGAACCTTTGATGGGGGTCCACCACCACTCCTCTTTGGACAGGTCCCCTCACACACACAGTCCCATTCTGTGATGTTGTTTTGGGCCCCCAAAGAACCAGATTAACAACCTGTAAAAGGAATTGGGCAGTTTATACCTCTCAGAGCTGTTGGTTTCAGTGTATCTGCAAGTGCAGAGAGTCTTCTCAGCACTGGGTATACTTGGATCATGTTGACAAGGTTTTCTTCACTAAGTAGGGCTAGATGCACAGTTTTAAAAAATGAAAGCGAGATCCTGAACTCATCACAGGATTGCAGTTACTAGGTCCTTTCTCAACCCTGCTTCATGTATTTCCTCATTTCAGGTGTGTGGCAAACATAATCATATATCTTGAGTATGATGCTGTGTATAGATTTTTAGAGATATGTGGTGAATAGCATTATGTCTCTTAAGATTAGAATTTGTTCTCCAATCTCCTTCTGAATTAGAAATACAAATTTGTTTTAAACCTTAATTTTTTTACCTCAACCAAATCTCATTTTCCATCTTAATTAAGGGTCTGATCCAAAGGCCACTGAAGTGAATGTACGTCTTTTAACTGACTTCGGGCTCGGGTTCTAAATTAAAAAATATATATAAGCTATTTAAAGTTGAGGCTGTCACTTGGTGATCAAGTCACTCTGCTGGGCCACAGGTGTTGCAGAGGCCTCAAACTAATAAGGTCGCATACAATATCAGACATACTGCAATATCAGGGTACAATATGGATTATGTTTTTGTAAAATGAGATAAAAATGGCAACTGACCTTTTTTAATCATAGCAGTGTCAGCAGATAGTATGGCTGTGCAGCCCACATTCCTGTTTCTCCCTCCCCACTTTTCTTCTTATCTTCTTGATGATACTCAAATGACCCTAAAATATGTGTTCCTCATTTCTAATTCTTTCTAGTCCCCATGGCCTTGTCTAAAGGTAGTGTTGTTTCTTGGGCCAGTGACTCATGAAATATTATTTTCCTGAACCTTCACCATGATATTTCTCCTACACTGATTTCATTGTAACATAGCAATATCCTTCAAATTCAGAACTCCTGCATGGTAGCCTGTTGTTGACCTGCTGAGCATACATTTATACTTCTAACACACACACCTAATTTAAAGTGATATTAAGAATATGAAGAAGCAAGGCAAGATAATACTGAAACTACCTACTCGTCCCTAAATATTGCGAAACATATCGCCAAATGCTGTGATATCCAGATACAACAGATTACAGAAAAAACAGAAAGGAATTGTCACTTTTTCATTTATAATAATTTAATGTAGCTTGTTAATTGTTTTTATATTTAAGAGTGAGGAAATAAAGTAGAGATCCCGTAAATATCTGTCCCTTAGAGCTCAAGATTTTATAAAGGTCTTGAATTCTGCAGTAAATTTATTTGCTTTCTTCCAGAAAATATACTAAAGATGTAGAGAGAAAATCAATCCCATACAGTCTGAGAGTTACCGATTGTCCAGAGTTTTTAAAAAAGGATCATCACACTTTCCAAAGATTATCTCCAGTCACCTTGACAAACATCTTGACAAAGATTTGCTTTTCAAGACACCTTAAAATGATACTGTATGCATTTCCAAGGCATTGTTGGAAAAACTGTTGTTTGGAGAATGTGATCAAAAATATCTCATTAACACTATTCAGTTTTTATGGGTAGTAGAAGTTGGCAACTAAACAGTTCCATCAGCTTCCTGTGATCTTTTTTCAAAATGGAAAAGACTCATTCATTCTTTTGATACAGCAAATTAAATATCTTCAACAGTTGTCATGGTCATAGTTTCAAATAGTTCAAGTTAGGATATTACTACTTCATAGATATATATTAGAGTGAGGTAGAACAAAAGCAAAAAATAATATAAGAAATCTGAAGACATGAGATATTGAGTTGCTGTGGCCTTAAAGATACAGACTGAATGTCCTGTATACCAGATCTGAAGAAGAGCTCTGTGTAGTTTGAAAACTTAACTCTTCGATCAACAGAAGTTGCTCCACTAAAGGATATTACCTTGCCCATTGTGTCTGATTCAAGAAAGCGTTCAGATTCTATGATGATTAGGGACATATAAATACATGGATGAATAGCCACATATAGATCCTTCTAAAATTACAGATGAATTGAACAGTGGTTATTGATAAAACATAGGCATGGTATTATGGTTTGAGCACTGGACCGGAATACAGGAAATTCTGAGTTCTAATCAGAGTACTGATTCCCTCTGTGGCTGTAAACTAGCCACTTAATACCTGAGCCTCAAGTTGTGCATATGTGAAATGAAGATAATAATGCTGACAGTGAGCACACTTTAAATGTGTCCTTTTACTGTTAAGTAAGGCATTAAAAATATGAGCTGATATTCCCTTATATATAAAATAGTTCTTTTAATGCCTTATTTAATGGCAACAAATTAAAAGGGAACAGCTTAAGGACATCCACTGTATTGTATCTACCTCTCAGGGATGTTGGAATAAATATTTGTTTGTAAAACACATAGAAGTTTAAAAACATTATACAAGTACTAATTATTATTTACAGAATGGGCAAATCTCAAAATGTTCCAAAGCTGAGCTTTAGTTTGCTTTCTCAGCAAATTGGGTTGAAAATGTAACAGGAACAAAATTCAAAGCACTACCATTTCCAATCTGTGCCAGAAGTGCTGTGAGAACAACCTTTCTTGTGATATTTTGGCACGTCTGGTTTCTTTTTTGTCTAAATGGAAGAATTGCAAGGGAATGTGCAAAAAAAAAAAAAAGAGAGAGAGAGAGATTCCATATATTTTAGAACTTATGAAAGGTTTGGCTTGAGTCAGGTTCTAGAAATGGGTGAAAGATTTGGGGGATTATTTTTTTAAACTAGCTCATCCATCCATATGGTAAATGTATATTGCATACTAATGTAGATGAAGTATTCTCTATCAATCTTGTTGGATTTTTAACCATGAATTAGAGAAAAATTAAATAACAGGTTAATATTTTTAAAAACTTTGAAAGGATTCAATGTTTTCATACATTTTAAGTTAGCAGTCTTTCTTTTGAGACTAACACTTGCTGTACAGGCAGTCCTCGACTTTACGATGTTCGACTTACAATGAACAGCACTTACGACGTTTCTGAAATGACCCCCTGATTCGACTTACGACAACTGGTTTCGACTTTACTATGCTTGATCCCACAATGGAGTGTATTGCGGTTCCGAGTTACAACGTTTTGACTCACAGCGCAATTTTCAGGAACCAATTGTGTCGTAAGTCCGAGGACTGCCTGTATTCTTCTTTGAGCAATCTTTGGTCATTTGGTTTCTGAATTAAGGTTCTTACCTTTCAGATTTATGTATTTAACACCTCTCTTCTTCCTCCATAACTTCTGCTGTATTTCTCTGATACTCTCTGTCCTTCTGGTTGGTCCCCTATCCCCAGTGTCAGCAGCACCAGATGTAGCAGTTGTTGCAAAACAAGCTGCCTTTCTTTTCATACTCACTCTCTTTTTTCTATCTTAGTGGGGTTGTTGTAGCTAGAGATTTATGTTACCAGAGCACATGAGATAAAATGATCAGTCACTATAGATCAGTGGTTCTCAAACTAGGGCCGCTGCTTGTTCAGTTTGTTTACCTGCCGCGTCCACAGGTTCAGCCGATCGCGGCTCCCACTGGCCGCGGTTCGCCACTTCAGACCAATGGGGGCTGCGGAAAGCGGCGCGGGCCGAGGAATGTGCTGGCCGCACTTCCTGCAGCCCCCATTGGCTTGGAGCGGTGAACCGCGGCCAGTGGGAGCTGCAATCAGCCGAACCTGCAGACGCGGCAAGTAAACAAATTAGCCTGGCCCGCCAGGGGCTTTCCCTGAACAAGCGGCAGCGCTAGTTTGAGAACCACTACTATAGATTACACTAAAAAGTGTCAGAGTAGCAGCCCGTGTTAGTCTGTATCTGCAAAAAGAAAAGGAGGACTTGTGGCACCTTAGAGATGAACAAATTTATTTGAGCATAAGCTTTCGTGAGCTACAGCTCACTTCATCGGACGCATTCAGTGGAAAATACAGTGGGGAGATTTATATACACAGAGAACGTGAAACAATGGGTGTTACCATACACACTGTAACGAGAGTGATCAGGTAAAGTGAGCTATTACTAGCAGGAGAGTGGAGGAGAAAAAACCTTTTGTAGTGATAATGAAGGTGGGCCATTTCCAGCAGTTGACAAGAACATCTGATGAACAGCAGGAGGGGGCGGGAGGGAGGAATAAACGTGGGGAAATAGTTTTACTTTGTGTAATGACCCATCCACTCCCAGTCTTTATTCAAGCCTAAGTTAATTGTATCCAGTTTTCAAATTAATTCCAATTCAGCAGTCTCTCGTTGGAGGCTGTTTTTGAAGTTTTTTTGTTGAAGAATTGCCACTTTTAGGTCTAGGTCTGTAATCGAGTGACCGAAGAGATTGAAGTGTTCTCCGACTGGTTTTAGAATGTGATAATTCTTGACGTCTGATTTGTGTCCATTCATTGATTCTTTTACGTAGAGACTGTCCAGTTTGGCCAATGTACATGGCAGAGGGGCATTGCTGGCACATGATGGCATATCACATTGGTAGATGTGCAAGTGAATGAGCCTCTGATAGTGTGGCTGATGTGATTAGGCCCTATGATGGTGTCCCCTGAATAGATATGTGGACACAGTTGGCAACGGGCTGTGTTGCAAGGATAGGTTCCTGGGTTAGTGGTTCTGTTGTGTGGTGTGTGGTTGCTGGTGAGTATTTGCTTCAGGTTGGGGAGCTGTCTCCACAAAAGAAAAAGGACACTAAACTGTCTAAACTACTACATGCCACAAGGGGCCACGACAGTGGTTCCCTTAACCCACCCAGCAATATTGTTAATCTATCCAACTATACTCTTAGCCCAGCAGAAGAATCTGTCCTATCTTGAGGCCTCTCCTTCTGCCCCTCCACCCGCACGAACATGATACAGTTCCGTGGTGACCTAGAATCCTATTTTCGACATCTCTGACTCAAGGAATATTTCGAACACACCTCTGAACAACATACTAACCTGCAGAGACCTTCCTACCAACACTACAAAAAGAATGATTCTGGGTGGATTCCTCCTGAAGGTCGAAACAACAGACTGGACTTCTACATAGAGTTCTTCCGCCGAAGTGTATGGGCTGAAATTGTGGAAAAGCAGCATCACTTGCCCCATAACCTCAGCCAGGCAGAACACAATGCCATCCACAGCCTCAGAAACAACTCTGACATCATAATCAAAAAGGCTGACAAAGGAGGTGCTGTCGTCATCATGAATAGGTCAGAATATGAACAAGAGGCTGCTAGGCAGCTCTCCAACACCACTTTCTACAAACCATTACCCTATGATCCCACCGAGGGTTACCAAAAGAAACTAGACCATTTGCTCAAGAAACTCCCTGAAAAAGCACAAGAACAAATCCGCACAGACACACCCCTGGAGCCCCGACCAGGGGTATTCTATCTGCTACCCAAGATCCATAAACCTGGAAATCCTGGACGCCCCATCATCTCAGGCATTGGCACCCTGACAGCAGGATTGTCTAGCTATGTAGACTCCCCCCTCAGGCCCTGCACTACCAGCACTCCCAGCTATCTTCGAGACACCACTGACTTTCTGAGGAAACTACAATCCATTGGTGATCTTCCTGAAAACACCATCCTGGGCACTATGGTTGTAGAAGCCCTCTACACCAACATTCCACACAAAGATGGACTACAAGCTATCAGGAACAGTATCCCTGATACGTGATAATGTCACGGCAAACCTGGTGGCTGAACTTTGGCAAACCTGGTGGCTGAACTTTGGGTGCCCCCTCCTGCTGTTCCTCAGACGTTATTGTCAACTGCTGGAAATGGCCAACCTTCATTATCACCACAAAAGGTTTTTCCCCCCCACTCTCCTGATGGTAATAGCTCACCTCATCTGATCACTCTCCTTACAGTGTGTATGGTAACACCCATTGTTTCATGTTCTCTGTGTATATAAATCTTCCCACTGTGTTTTCCACTGAATGCATCCAATGAAGTGAGCTGTAGCTCACGAAAGCTTATGCTCATATAAATTTGTTAGTCTCTAAGGTGCCACAAATACTCCTTTTCTTTTTACTAAAAAGTGTGTTGCATATATAGATTCAAAGCAATGCAAAATGTATTTAATGTAGCTGAGGAGGAACTTTTATTGTGTGATCCCATTTCCAGATACTTAATTCTGGACAAATATTCCTTCAGGATGAAATTAAATATTTTTGGAAAGTTTGGTTAAAAATTGTTTGGTCATTTTTGTGCACTTTGCAAAGTTTGAAAAATTTTAATTGCAAGTAATCAATGATTATAATAATGTACAGTTTATATAGAATATAACATTCCTTATTGATTTACTTTTGATCTGGGCCAAGTTCTATCCTCAAATCCCAACCTGTATCATTTTTAATGTTTGATTACTGTTTAAAAAGTGATGAAAAAGGATATAAATGTAAAATATTATATATAACTTTATGGTTGAGATTTTGCATTGACAAAAATCAGGGCATTTAAAGTTATGATTCCCACTGCAACTTCAATTGCATATACTGTACAGTATGTATTAAGATAGAAAAGTTATCACTCTATGAAGTAATAACAAATATTACATATGCATGAAGGGGCTTCATTACAGTTGAGGGGGAATCATACTTTGAATTTCCTGGCATTTTCATGTGTAAAATCTCACCATAATGTGTAACATAGATTTTTCAATTATTACAGCTACGTTTTGTGCACATATATATTGAAAGCATTTTCATTAATATCTGATTTTTTCCTATACTTTTCTAATGCACTGCAATGTTGCCTGTTACTGACAAACTTCTGATAGCGATCATATGCCTCTAAAAAGAGAACTTCCTCAAGCAATATATCCACATGAAAACAGTTTGGAGATGCTCACATTCTTTCTCTGTCTCTCTCTCACATGTTACATTTTGGCACATCATAGAAGCAGGTAGCATATCTACTACCTGCTGTTGAAAGTGTTGAAGATACTGAATTATTTATTGTATCTTCTACACTATCCAAAATCGTTTTGGGTAGTTTGACACATCACGGTCTTCCATATGGATACTTCATGGTGACAGAGTTGCCAGCTGCTCAGGTTTTGTGACAGTCTCAGTTTTTCAAGGACTGTGTTAGTTTTCTTGGGAGAATCCTGCTTTTCTTAAGACGCCCATTCTTGTGGAGGGGTAACAACCTTTAGGGTAGACACATAGGGGTGCCAATATTTGTGAAAATTAGCTACAAAAGAGTTAGCTGCCACAAAATTTTTTTAAAAGGCATTTGAGTTATCTTTAGGGTTTTAGATGCTCAAATTTCATTTCAGAGTAACATAGTATTAGAAAAACTTGAAATACATTTTTCACAAAATAATGTGCTCCTATCAGCAACAACCCTCAAACTTCTACATAGTGTTTGGAGATCAAGATACAGAATTGACATAAGAAACAATCACTCCCCTGATATGTTTGAGTGACACCAGAATTGTAAAACTGCTTAATAAGGTGCTTGGGGTCCTGATCCTTTTCTTTTCTTAGAATATTCAAGATGCGACAGGAGATTCTTAAGCAGAACTTCTTCTCTAAAAGTAGAAAATGTATTAGTCCTTTAAATGGAGTAATGGTTTTAATTGTGCAAAACTGCAAAAACATTGAGAATCAGCCTTGGTCCGAATTTGCCCTATGTTTATGAACTCATGGCTTGTTAGACTTTATGATGTTTCTGTACTGCCCATATAAAACTTGCACAATCTTTTTGCGGGGGGGCTGGAGGTGAGGGGGATCTGTTTTTGCTGCTGTTTGCTGCATTTTGAGTTTAACCTGGTTCACTGGGATAAGTCTTTGGGGAAGTCAGATGCTGTGGTCCAGAAAGGCCATCGATACCACTTCTGGTTGTAGTGACCGCTATGTAAACCCAAACCAGAACCATGTAATTGGTTCACTGTGAGATTTGACCATGAAAAAATAGGGAACTAGATGAAATGTAGAGCCTAGAAATTAGAGAGGCACTATTCGGCACTCTGTGTCTGCCCTTTGTAGACACTTTCTTGATGAATTTGTGGATTTTTAAAATCATGCACCCAGTGGTCTTTTCCCTGGCCTGTCTCAATGCACCCGTCTATTCTAAGAAGAGGTAGAACTAGCTTCCCATTCTGCACTCCTCTTACAATGCTCCTCTTACGCCTCATTGTGCAGAGGGCCTTGTACAAGCCCTCTGCCAATGGTTAAATTTCACCTACTGGGAGTCCTCACCTGTAGATGTTGCACTGTATTTTGTGAACATTTTCTTAATTATTATTTATTCTTTAAGGTATCTGAAAGGGATGAAGAAGCTGTGAAACCATGGCTTTTCCCTTCCATCATCCCAGCTATATCTGTTTGGTCTTGACCCTTTCTGTTTATTGAAGCAGAGGAGATTATGTATTTCATGGTGAGCAATCTGCCCTTAAAGTGAAAATGTGTATCTGTTAGTAATTAATTGTAGTCAAATATAATTACAAATCAGGAAGAAAATTATTACCATACTCTTAGTAAAATTCAGGATGCTTCAGTGCCGTTACCTAAAACAGAGAAAGCATTCTTTAAAGAATCTTTTGTTGAATATAGAAGTCATATCTCTAAAAGAATCTATTTCAAGCTTACTTCTTGATGTTATAGTTAAATAAAAAGTATGTATCTAGTTAGCTGTTGTTTGAAACCCTTTTTCAGTGTCTCTTGAATCAGAGGGCACATAAAAAGTGTAATACAGATTTAGGGCTGTAGATTTTAGAGCTTGTGTACATCAGTGTCAGAAATTAGTAGATTTGCACTAGCTGAAGATCTGATCCTTAAAATTGGAATCTGAGCTAAACTGTAACTTGGCTTTATGTCTGATTGTATGAAAATATTATGGTGAGGCGCTGAATTAACATTCAGTGAATCCAAATAGCTGGGACTAAAGACAAAATAGTGAGCACATTTATCTGTCCACTTGAATTGTTAAAGGGTGAGATTTTCCATAGTGCACACCATTAGCATAATTCGTTTCCCTTTGAAGTCAACAGTAGTCTTACCTTAAGGGCTTGTCTTCACCCACGGTGCTACAATGGCGCAGCTGTACCACTGTAGAACTTTAGATAAGAAGCTACTATGCCATAGGCATAGTTAATTCACCTCCAATCAACATAGCACTGTCTACGCTGGCGGTTAGGTCGGTATAATTATGTCACTCAGGAGTGTGCATTTTTCACACCCCTGAACGACATAGTAATACTGATATAGCGCTGTAGTGTAGACCTGTCCTTAGTTCTAATAGGAGCATTTAGTTCAACACTGGGTGCTTTTGAAAATCCCATCCACAGTGCATATCTTTGATAGAAGAAAAGGAGTACTTGTGGCACCTTAGAGACTAACCAATTTATTTGAGCATAAGCTTTCGTGAGCTACAGCTCACTTCATCGGATGCATGTAGCTGTAGCTCACGAAAGCTTATGCTCAAATAGATTGGTTATGCTCTAAGGTGCCACAAGTACTCCTTTTCTTTTTGCGAATACAGACTAACACGACTGTTACTCTGAAACCTATCCTTGATAGGTGTCTGAAGATGCATGCCTAAAAAGGAATAGAGTAGAGAACTGGGATATGCAACAGTGGTTCTGGAAGACCACCACCACCACCACCAAAACCAACAAAAATAGTCTGAAGGGGACTGACAGGATTTTGCTCAGATAGAGATGGGGTTGATGTATGGGAAATTTGGTTGGATGGAAGGGATGATATACAAGAAATCCTTTTGAGTTTGCCACACAGGAAGTTCCTTACTTTTGGAAACTGTATCCTGGGCCCATGTATTAATGGGACCAAGATTTCCCAATACACAAAGCAATGGGGCATAATACTAGAAAATATTATTTTAACAAATACATCAAAAAGGCATTGGGCATTTAAAATATTTTGCACATATAATGAAAAAAACAAAAACAAAATAAAACCCTTTAAAATAAATGAACAAATAGGAATCATGAATATTTACTACTTATATTTTCCTATGTACGTATAGTAATTACAACAACAAGAAAAATATTTTTCTTTACAATTAATATTTGGAAATATTTATGAAAGTACATAATAAATAAATATGACAAACACATGACCTAATTATGATGAAAGGGATGACAACCTTGTGACTTGTTCTGAAAAATAAAGAACATTACAGTAGTAAGACAATTATTTTTTGTAAACATTTCAAATTACTTTCTGTATTTTAAAAAGCCCTTAATTTATAGAATATATTTTATAATATCTATAAGCCTGCTTGACAATAATACATACCACATGGGAAAGAAATTAGTTAATTTATTATTTATTATATTGTATATTGAAATATATTATCATTTATTAGTATTTATCATTGTTCAGAAATTCAAAGTCATGTTGTTTTAAGGAAAACAGAAAAGCTTTTTTATGTTTTATTGTAATTTATGCATTCTCGATATATGCACATAAAAATATAACTTTTAGAAGAGATCACATCCAAATTATATATGGTATTAAACCAAAATACCTCATCTAGTATACATTTAATTAATAAGAATATTTGATGTACAATTAATGTTTAATTTAAAAAGATAACATGAATCCAAATCCTCAGGCCCATGTGAACCTGAGTAGCTGGTCTGGTCTCATAGTGACTTAGTGAGACCGTAAAGCAGGGAGGGAAGAGTGGTCCCTAAAAGATATGAAGTCACTGCTACATCCCAGAGGCTAGTAGCCACTTGTTCATCCTGACACACTTGCTCCCCTGGGAGAATCCAGTTATGAGTGTACTACCACATTTCTCTGGCCCTTTCTCTGATCTCACATTTTGCATGCTGGTGTACAAGAGGTCACCAAGGAGCTGAGCTCCATGATGCGCATTGCTCTATCCAAATCTTGCCCCTACTTTCCTGAAGGGCTGGTTCATACTGATCTCAGTGCAAAATTTGTCCCTTTAAAATAGTATTAATTACTCTAATATTTAGATATAGTTAATGTAATTTCATAACAAAACTGTGCCCCATATTCTTCATAGAGATATTATTATGATATGCTTATGGCATAACTATGATGTATTTTATGCAAGATGTGTCATGTGAGATGTCCTTGAAAAGGCTATGATTTACTGACTATGACTATCCTATTTGTATGCTTGTATCATTTTGGTATCTGAACTTAGGAATATTGTCTATGCATCTATTACAAATGTGTAATATTTGTAATAGATGCATAGACTAGGCAGAATGCAATCAGTCTAGATGACTGGCTGGGAAGGGCCATTAGAGAAAACAATAGGCCTTAGAAGAAGTTCATCTCCCACGGGGAAGCCTTCCTGAGGATGCTACAGACAGCTTCCAAGTCATGGCTGCTATGACACTACAGGGGCATGTGACCTAATCACTTGGTACTGGACTACATCTTGGAATACCAGTGTTTTTCCACTGAAAGGCGTGGGAACCAAATTTGGAGACAAAGGGTTCTTGCCATATGCAAAAGCTATTTAAGGCAGGGGAGTGACATCGTCGAGGCTCTTCACTGACTCCCCACCCAAAGAAGACTCTTGAAAACACCTGAAGAATAAGGACTGAACTGGGGGGAAGAGCTGAACCCAGGCTAGAGGGATTTCTAGCCTGTGAAAGGAATACCTGGGATTTAAGCTGCAAGCAAGTACAGCTTGCCTTTAAGAGCCTGCAGCCAGTTTAAATCATCATTTAGGTTGAGAATTTGCTACTCATATCCAATCTCTGTAGTATATTAATCTTAGATTGCGTTTTTGCTAGTAATCTGCTTTGATCTCTTTGCTATCCCTTATAATCATGTAAAATCTAACTTTTGTAGTTAATAAATTTGTTTTTGCTTTATCACAAACCAGTGTGTGGAAGTTATAAGTTGGGGTTAAAAGCTGTTGTATATTTCCTCTCCACATTGAGAGTGGGAGGGAAATCTCATTAGTGTATGCTGTACAGATCTCTATGCAGTGCAAGACAGTATAATTTTTGGATTTACCCTCCAGAGGGGAGTGTGCACTTGAGTATC
Organism: Lepidochelys kempii; assembly: GCF_965140285.1. Lineage (NCBI taxonomy): Eukaryota > Metazoa > Chordata > Testudines > Cheloniidae > Lepidochelys > Lepidochelys kempii. The sequence goes on along the minus strand of NC_136390.1, from coordinate 23,679,208 downwards.
TGGGCAGTTCCTTCACTGAAGCCTTCCCATGCAGAGCTGATCTCAGAATCTGTATGTAGTTGTAGCTGTGTATGTCCCTACCTGTATGTGTGCTGGAGGGGGCTTGAGGGCTTGTCGCAGCAATACAGTGTAAAGGGAGACCACGCTGGTGGGTCAGGCAGGCTCAGTGGTACCCCAGTTCCCACTGGGGGGGTCCTGTCACAAAAACATAACCATCATTCATGGTATACCTCATTGACCAGTTACTATTTATTTGACTTGCAGTAGTACGCATAAACCCTAATTCAGGATCAGGGCCCCACTCTGCTGGGTTCTGTATAAATTCACATCTAGCCATGATCCTTGCCTTAAAGAGCTTGCAGTCAAATATATTATGAAATACAATGATATTTGGGATAAAACTGTATGAATGTTCAAAACTGTAGAACTTACACAGCACATTAGGATTGGAAGTGAGGCTGTTTACCACATCCAATTGAAATTTTAGGAAGGAATTTTATCGAGAGATAGAATATAATAATCTAAATCGTAATTTGGGTGGAATACAGTAATCACCTCTAGTCTTGTGAAAAGTGTCCTGGGATTTTTAATTAGTACAGGAAGTCAAAAATCTCAAGACAAATCTCTTATCCAAAGAGTGCACCTCCAACATCACAGTGTCTCAAACATCGTGCAGTTTGGATGTATCAATATAGGTTCAAATAGCACCATCTAAAGAATATTCCTTCTTGGGTTTTCCCTAGAGGTTTCCTGTACAAGTACTGATCAAATATAATTCTGGATCATGAAATTGTAAGACCTATTATAATACCTATATGGGAAGAGTTAATAGTGCCTACACTGATTTTCCTAAGTGCTGTGTGTTTCAATCACAAACTTTTTGCACAATCTTGCAAAAAAGATGTATGGACTTGAATCTCCACTCAGCTAAGGAGAGCTTTATGCTGCTGCTGTGAGCTCTAAATCTGCCACACCTTCTTCCCTCTTCAACACACCCTCTATTTTACCACACTGAAGGTGGTGGATCCGCCTTTGTGCTGATAAAAATATTTTGCCAGTTACTATAGATGTAAGTGAAATTAAAATGTAAAGCTTTTTATATGTTACTGCTCTTCAGTGTTTTACTATAAAAAATTTAATAGATCTGTGCAGAACTCAGATAATCCTGTGCTCAAATCATGGCCCTGATCCTTCAAATACCTAAGCATGTGCTTAACTTAATTCGCATAAGTAGTCCCACTGATGTCAAATGGGCTACTTGCATGATTAAAGTTAAGCACAAGCTTATGTCTATGCAGGACGGGGGCTTGTAGAGTGTGTGTTTACTGGGCACTGAAGTCCAAAGCAGTTCAGCCTGTCTTTGAAGAGATGTTGCTGCTATATTTGGGATTAATTCTGGTTGTATTGGAGAAGTGGTCATTTAAAACACTGCAAAATGCTTGGGACACTTTGGGGTGATCACTAAGAGCAGATGGTTGTTTAAGAAAGGTGGTCTTTAATGCAGGTTTCAGGGTAGTATGTACGGTAGTTATAATGTAAAGAGTTGTACTGTATGTATTAACATGTTTGTAGTCTTGATAGGTTTGGATAAGAATACCATAATAGCAGTTTATATGTACTTTTTGTGAGATGGTAAGCTAATGATGTAGCTGTTAATTTGAATTTAGCAGACATTTTAAATATAGGTTTCTCTTACAGAAACAAAAGTTGCAATTTAAAGCTCTTTGGTGGTCTAAAAACAGCTTAATTCTCTAGTAGTGTGGTAATAAGTACTAATCCAGCTTATACAGTGATTGTAGTATGTCATGTTTGTGAAAGATTGCCTAACTCTGCTTTCTCTGGGTTTTATGTTAATTTTTTTAAATTAAACATAAAACCTTATAACATCTTTATGCTGAGATAAACTGTTCAATTTAACTTGTGCTCAAGCAGCAGCTGTCAGGAATTATCATGTTTCCAGCGTTCTTGCTATCACCTTGTGTCCTTACCTCCTGGAAAGACTCAGTGGGATGATAAAGCTCACCTTGTTAGGATTTATTACTTAAATAATAACCTGAGGTAAAATGAAAGTTGATGTCACATAGAATGACAACTGATATATATTTATGTCACACATTACATTGTAATAAACTTCCCTTTCCTCCCCTAGTAGTAGGTGTTAAGTAGAAATACTCTTCAACATATCCTCCAGTGCCCTGCATGAGTCCATTAGCCATATACACTACTCCTCTGTGGGCATGTTCACAATGACTTGTACTGTCAGGTGTTATTTAAGCTTATAATGCCTAAGGAAATTGGTTATTGCTGGTAGTTAAAGCTCTTGTACCAGTAAAGAAGCAAAGCTGAGGGCAGCTAATATGTGTAGGTTTATGTTATAGAACTCTGGGACGTTTTTAGGGGATCAGTGAGGACATTTTATAATACCATTATGGATTTATATTTCATTTGCTGTCACAGTAGGAAAAATAAGCAAAACCATTCGAATTCTAAATTTGGGGTTTGCCAATAATTATAAAACTTGCTCTTGTCATTGGTTAGTTCATAATACTGGTAATGAAATAAGAAAAGGAGTACTTGTGGCACCTTAGAGACTAACCAATTTATTTGAGCATAAGCTTTCGTGAGCTACAGCTCACTTCATCGGATGCATACTGTGGAAAGTGTAGAAGATCTTTTTATATACACACAAAGCATGAAAAAATACCTCCTCCCACCCCACTCTCCTGCTGGTAATAGCTTATCTAAAGTGATCACTCTCCTTACAATGTGTATGATAATCAAGTTGGGCCATTTCCAGCACAAATTAACATGGCTGTTACTCTGAAACCTGGTAATGAAATGTGATTTTGTTGGTAAAAGTCTTACCACTTTTTTAAGATTTAGCGGCTTTAACCCTACTCTTTGTATCTGAGTGGCTAAAACACTTATCCAGGACCTTATTATTTCCCTCCTTTATTACTGCAAACCTCTTCCTTTTATGTGTCTCTGATGCCTACCGCTTTAGTTTGTCCAAAATGCTGCTGCAATGATTATTGTCCATTGATATGACCATGTTACTTTTTCCTTTGAATCGCTGCACTGGCTCCCCCTTACACACCACATCAAGTTTAAACTGCTCAGCTTCACCTTGAAGGCCCTGCATAACTCTGTTGTAGCCTATATCTTGCATCTCATTTCTCGTAATGTTCCCCGTCCTTTTTTTCTTTCCTCCCACTCTTGCCTTTGTCTTGTTGCATGCTGCCTTATATGGTTTCAGTCTGAATATGCCGTATTTCCTCCCTTTGCCCATTCAGATCTCTCCTAAAGAAATACTTGTTTTGCCAGAACCACAGATACTAACCTGCATCAATCAAATTCTCTTTTCAGCCCAGCATATAAGAAGGAAAGGAGTCATCTTTTATATGGCATAAAAACAACAAAGTTAGATGTTCAAGTCTAAGTTCATGATCCAATTTGATTGTTTCAGGTGTTGCAAAGTGGATAGCAGAGATTCCACCAAGATATTATGTGGAACATTGGTTGACAAGATGTTCCATAGTTTGAAGTCTGTTTCTGCAGTTACAAATAGGGTTAGTGTCTTAGTTCCCATTTGTGGAGAGAGAGGCACATCTGCCACGTGATGTGCGAATGTGGTTCAAAGTGGACAATATTTTTTGGGGGGGGTGGGAGGGGCGAGCCACTGGGTTCTTCAGTTGGATCCCAGATGAGATGTTTGTATGGAATGTTGGTATCCTTCCACTTTGCTTGCCATTGATCTTCCAGGGAAAATCCTGATTCTTTGAGCTCTTGCACTGCAAACCAAAAAAGTTTTCTAGATTGGAGTTTGAATCTCAGCTTGTTATTTAGATCTTCATGTATTGACAGATCTTTATTTCCTTGGATACAATTGGACTCCAGAAAAATTCTCTTGTCATGATGAATTTGGGGTCAGTGGATGTGTGCAGTATGGAAAGCTATGGTTGTGGTGGTGTTTTTACTGTACCATGTGATTTACTGTAATTTTACTTTGAATCAGTCTTCACTGCAGATGATGTCAGAAAATTCCTACATCTGAGCCATTCTTTTTAAGTGACAAATCTGAGGATTTGAGGAGTCAGTAGAGGAGGTTTTGGAACACACTGATACATTTTAACAGCAATAAGTCATCAGAACCAGATGGTATTCACCCAAAAGTTCTGAAAGAACTCAAATATGAAATTGCAGCTCTCACTGTGATATGTAACCTATTGCTGAAAACAGCCTCTGTACCAGATGACTGGTGGATAGCTAATGTGATGCTGATTTTTAAAAAAGTCTCCAGAGGCAATCCTGGCAATAACAGGCTAGTAAGCTTAACTTCAGTATCAGGCAAATTGGTTGAAACTATAATAAAGAACAAAATTATCATACACATAGATGAACACGGTATGTTGGGGAAGAGTCAACATGGCTTTTGTACAGGGAAATCACGGTTTGTGTTAACAAACATGTGGACATGGGTGATCCAGTGGATATCGTGTACTTGGACTTGCAGAAAGCAAAGTTCCTCACTGAAGGCTTTTAAGCAAAGTAAGGAGTGGTGGGCTAGAGGGAAGTTCCTCTCATGGATCAAGATAGCAAACAAAGGGTAGGAATAAATGGTCAGTTCTCACAGTGTGGAGAGGTAACTAGCAGGGGCCCCTAGAGATCTATACTGGGACCAGTGTTGTTCAGTACATTCATAAATGATCTGGAAAAGGTGGTAAACAGTGAGATGGCAAAGTTTTCAGATGATACAAAATTACACAGGATAGTTAGGTCCAAAGCAGACTGCGAAAAATCAGAAAGGGATCTCACAAAATTGGGTGACTGGGCAAGAAAATAGCAGATGAAATTCAATGTTGATAAGTGCAAAGTAATGTACACTGGAAAATATAATCCCAGTCATACATACAAAGTGATGAGGTCTAAATTAGCTGTTACAATTCAGGAAAGAGATCTTGGAGTCATTGTAGATAGTTCTCTGAAAACATCCACTCAATGTGAAATAGCAGGCAAAAAAGCTAACAGCAACCATTGGGAAAGGGGTAGATAATTAGACAAAGAACATCATAATGCAACTATATAAATCCATAGTACCCCTACATGTTAAATATTTTGTGCAGTTCTGGTCACCCCATCTCAATAAAGATATATTAGAATTGGAAAATGTCCAGAGAAGGGCAATGAAAATTATTAGGGGTTTGGAACAGCTTCCATATGAGGAGAGATTAAAAAGCTTCCATATGAGGAGAGATTAAAAAGACTGGGACTGTTCAGGTTGGAAAAGTGATGGCTGGCGGGGGGAAGATATGATAGAGGTCTATAAAATCATGAGTGGTGTGGAGAAAGTGAATAAGGAAGCGTTGTTTACTCCTTAACGTAACACACAACCCAGGGGTCACACAATGAAATTTATTGGCATAAACTAACATAAGGAAGTACTTCTTCACACAAAGCACGGTCAACCTGTGGGACTTGTTTCCAGGGCATGCTGTGAAGGCCACAAGAATAATTGGGTTCATAAAAGAACTATACATTAATTGAGGATAGGTCCGCTTCCCACAGCTCCCATTCATCAGGAACGGCAAACCGCGGCCCCCGGGAGCTGCAGGGGGCTGTGCCTGCGGACGGTCAATGTCAGCAAAATGTCTTGAGGCCCATAATCAGATTGTGGGCTGCAGGTTGCCCACCACTGATCTAGACCATTCCTGACAGGTGTTTGTCTAACCTGCTCTTAAAAATCTCCACTGATGGAGATTCCACAACTTCCCTAGGCAATTTATTCCCATGCTTAGCCACCTTGACAACTAGGAAGTTTTTCCTAATGTCCAACCTAAACCTTGCTGCAATGTAAACCTATTGCTTTTTGTCCTATCCTCCAAGGTTAAGAAGAACAATTTTTCTCCCTCCTCCTTATAACTACTTTTTATGTACTTGATGGACCATTGGTCTGACTCAGCATGGCCATTCTTATGTTCTCATGTTTTTATGTACTGATTCTCATGGTGGTAGTAAGATGAGAATCAATGAGTGACATGTGGGAGCTATGTGTCTGGATAGATGAGCAGTATCTGTAGTAGATTAAACAAGGACCAGTGAAGAGGTTCATAGGGTTTTTTTTTTATCAGCTTCCCATGTTTTTCCTGTTTGTTTTTGAATGAGGTTTACATTAATCTTTATTTCGTCATGTGTCAGTGGTATGTGAGGCTTTGTCTGTTGTCACACCAAGATAATTCAGGGTGGGATTGTGTTTTATCTGTTGGCAACAGAAGTCCACATGCTGTTCTGTCATAGCCTTTGGATTACTTAAATGAAATGCTGACATGACTCTTGGTGGGATTTTCATTTTAGTTTCAGCTTAAGAAATATCCTTCCATGGTTTAAAGTCCTTGCTAGCAAATTGTTCTGACTGCACAATCACACAATCTTATCAGCATAAGCAAATTTCCATGGTGATGTACAAGGAAGATCACTAATATAGATGTTAACCAAATTGGTGGTGGGACTGATCCCTATGGTAAACCATCATTGAGAGTACATGGTCTGCTGAATCTGGTCACCAAGAAAAACATGAAACTTATGATTGGTCAGAACTTCAGAGAAGAATTTTATCATTGCATTGTATCGGATAATTTTGCTGGCTTTCAGAAGGGCCATAGGTGGTAGATATGTCTAAGAGAGCTGCCCCAATCTTGAGTTTTCACTGGAATCCCACCTATGTGCGTATTGTTAAGGCTAATACTTGGCCAGTGCATCTTTGACTTGGCTGGAAACCAACTTGTTCATTCAGTAACGTTCCTGGGCTTGGCAATGGTCATAGCCTCACACCAGATTGTGGGAGAATCCCTGAGGAACGATATAGGAGAACAGTGCTACCCCTATTTCTGTACCTTGGCTACAGGGTTTTAATAAATACTGGAAAGATGCCCTCAAGTCTTGCATCTTTCCCAGCTTTTGTAAGTGAGAAGGTCTTGTTTATCTTCTCAACAGTGAAAGTCAGTGATGAGGGGGGTAGTGAGCTTTTGTAGCTCTCTGTGCACTTTGCATTAATAGACTTGTCCCCTGGTGGTTTTGAGTTCATAAGAAGTGTTCTTGTGATCACATCAGCTAAGACCTCAGGGTTTTACATTTCTCTGGGTTTGCAGACCCAAGAGGATGTAATAATAGCCAAGAATTATGACTACAGTGAGTAACATCCAAAGATTCAACTGTTTCAATCCCTCTTTCGTGGAGGGTTAAATTTGGTGACTCTAGTAGGGATATTGTAGTGTTTGTGTCAACAGATGTTTGGTACTCCTGTAATAGTCTTTATGTTTTTGGTTGTGAGCATCAGGTTACAGAAAAGAAACTCTTTAACCAAACATTGCATCATTAGAATGAAGGATGTACTGGCAAATTAGTGAGGAACATACTGTGTCTATAATCGTATATGAAAGCTTAATGTTTTATTTGAGATAAATTTCTGATTTCAAATATTTGCCTTGGTGCTGAGGAATTTAGCATACGTAAAAATATCTACAGATATGTGGCCACTACAGAATGGAACTATACGTCACGATTCTGCTACCAGAAGACATTAAATATCAGCTTATATACTATGGGTGAAATCCTGGCCCTATTAAGTCAAACTGAGTTTTGCCATTGACTTGAGTAGGACCAGAATTTCACACTACTCATTTAGGTAAGTTAACTTTCTGATTGTTTATTAAATTATATCAAGGGCAAGAAATCAGTGTGCTAATTTTCTTTGTGCTTGAGTTATATATAATTTGAAGGATATGAACAATTTTATGGACTATGAAATGGTAACTGTACTATCACAATATTGGGGAGCAGGGCACAAAACAACAAAAACATGTCATGTAGAATGCTTAAAAAAATGGGAAAAGAGCTGGAGAGAGAGAAAAAGACCACACCAGATAAGTATACTACATAAATCAAAGGGGTTTATGTCATAACATGAACATGTGCCATTCCTGCTCATATATTGAATTTCAGTAGTTGGTTGCATAAAGAAGTAAAGTGTAATGAAACTGGCAAGCAAAGTATTCCCCAGTCAGCCTTATCTTTGTTCCATTTGTCCTTTAGATACAGCTTTTCTTGCCTTTTTCAATAAAATCCGTCCAGCTTTTTTATTTTGCATTTCTTTGTAACTGAGCTGAGAAGACCAATGATTCAATGCTTTTCTAGCTGAGTTCTTAGCAGCTGCTTTTTAAGAGATCAAAACTTAGAATGCTGGTACATGATATTAAGGCTTAGCTATTGATGTGCCCCTATTGGGGTTATGTATTTCTGGGGGTGGGGGGGGAGGCAGAGAAGAAGGGACAGGGTGACCCTTCTGAGCATGCTCATAGACAGTAAACACTACTTTCCTTGTTTCTTAGGATCCTCTTTGCAAGCTCAGTGCTTAACCTGACTGAACTTATTGCCCTTCGGCCTGACCTTGGCAAATTGAAAAAGGTCCTTTACTTCCACGAGAACCAGTTGGCATATCCTGTACAGAAGTGCCAGGAAAGAGATTTCCAATATGGATACAACCAGATTCTTTCATGGTAGGTGTTTCTTATACCATTATGTGTTATTTAATGGCATCTTTTAAGCATTTTTAAACCTGGAGAGTCCTGTGCTACTTAAACAACAACACTGTTACAAACTGAGATACAAATATATACAATCCAAAGGAGGTGCTAAGTCAAGTGCTTTGGCAGAAACAAGTAATAAAGTACTTCACATGTAGCCTCATCTCGAGCTATTGTTCAAGTTTACCTGTGTGCTAAAGGACTACCACTCTACACCTGTAAATTTTGCTAATTTTCAATTCATACCCATTCATCGCAAACAAGATGCTGTACCTCAAGTACACTTAGTAGAGAGGCAGTTAATCAGCTCTTACTGAGCTATAGATTTTAATGCTTACTGAGCTATAGATTTTAATTTTAATGAATTAAAATAGGGCTTTTCCGGGGAATAAACAAAAATTAAAACATAATGCTGCAGTTTTGCTTGTTTGTTTTAAAGGAGTGAGAGCAGTAAACATATCAGATAAATCCTTACATTTCTTTCTTTTGGTATTCAGAAATTGTGCAGTGCTAAAATACCCAGACATTTTAAAGGCTGTTGTCCTTTATTGTTACTTAAAACAAATGTATTTCCTGAATCTAAGTTAATGAAAGAAGTTAATAACAGCACACTGAAAAGCTTTGTGATTAGACACTCTACAAACCGAAGTGAATCTGTAAAGCTGAATTGGTTTGAATTGAAATAAATTCATTTGGTTGATCTATCTCACCTATTTGTTATTAGAAGACATATTAGAAGCATGGATTGAATATTTTTAAATACATATAAAATATTTGCATCCTTGTAAAATGAGCCAGTTGATATTCAGATTTCTCAAATGATAATCTTTATATATAGAGAGCATTTTCTAGATCCGTTTCTGTCATTGCATTTGCAAGATGCTTCAGTTATTAAGTAGCAATGCTGTGAAAATGTAGTGAAATGGCTATACTGTACTTGGAATGCATCCGATGAAGTGAGCTGTAGCTCACAAAAGCTTATGCTCACATGAATTTGTTAGTCTCTAAGGTACCACAAGTACTCCTTTTCTTTGTACTTGGAATGTATTTTGAAAATAGTAGCAGCCATTTTGAAATTTATTGATATAAATATATGGTGGTGAAGCTGAGAAAGGAAATATCTAAAAAAGATGTATTTTAACTTATTTTAGTATTGTAAATGCTGTAATTTTCTGAGTTTTTATATTACAGGACCTTTCTCTTAGTTAGGAAGAGACATCCAAGAATGCTTGTGTCAAGGTTCCTTCCCCACTCTGAACTCTAGGGTTCAGATGTGGGGAACTGAATGAAAGACCCCTTAAGCTTATTCTTACCAGCTTAGGTTAAAACTTCCCCAAGGTACAAACTTTTACCTTTTGTCCCTGGACCTTATGCTACCACCACCAAAGTGTCTAACAAAAATATTAGGGGAAGTGCCCATTTGGAAACGTCTCCCCTCCAAAATATCCTCCCAAGCACTACACCCCCTTTCCTGGGGAAGGCTTGATAAAAATCCTCACCAATTTGCATAGGTGAACACAGACCCAAATCCTTGGATCTTAAGTACAATGAAAAAGCAATCAGGTTCTTAAAAGAAAAATTTTAATTAAAGAAAAAGTAAAAGAATCACCTCTGTAAAATCAGGAAGGGAAATACCTTAAACAGTAATCAGATTCAAAACATAGAGAATCCCTCTAGGCAAAACCTTAAGTTACAAAAAGACACTAAACCAGGAATATACATCTCATTCAGCACAACTTATTTTATCAGCCATTTAAACAAAACAGAATCTAACACATATCTAACTAGATTGCTTACTAACTCTTTACAGGAGTTCTGACCTGCATTCCTGCTCTGGTCCCAGCAAAAGCATCACACAGACAGAGAGGACCCTTTGTTTCCCCCCGTCTCCAGCTTTGAAAGTATCTTGTCTCCTCATTGATCATTTTGGTCAGGTGCCAGTGAGGTTATCTTAGCTTCTTAACCCTTTACAGGTGAAAGGGTTTTTCCTCTGGCCAGGAGGGATTTAAAGGTGTTTACCCTTTTGTGACAGCTCGCTTCCATGTTTAGCCTAGAGTTGCCTTTGTACATTAATGTAAATGCATAATGTACATATTTTGAACATTTTTTGGCTCTGCAAATGGACATTTTTAATGGCAAAAGAGAATATATCTTGTTTATATTTTAGCTACATTGTTTCTGCCTATTAGCAGTCACCTGTAAAGGAAAAAAAATGTTGTCCCCCCCCCCCACACACACACACCATATGATATTAAAGAAGGCCTGAAGTTTTTAATGTTTTAAGGTTTTTTCTGTTTTTTTTTTTTTTTACCTTAGAAATGTCAGGAACGTTAAGTCTTGTCTTCTGTTTTTGTTCAAAGACTTCCTGGGGGACAAGATAACTGGGCTGGGAGCTTTCTCAAGTCTGTTTTGTGGTGTTAATCTTTAGGAAAGAGAGCTTTTCTCCCAAGTGTTTGTCAGGAGTTTGTTACATAGGTGTTGACAAAGTTTAAATAGTATGACTAATATTCCTTCCATTTTAGTAGCTCAGGTTTCAGTTTCTTGAGATGATAGGATCTCTCCAGTTTGCCAGTCACACTTATAACCTTCAGCAAAAAATGGAGTAGACAAACCTAGTATTTCTAATGTAAAAAGCAAGCAGAGATACAAAATGTGCAGGCCTTTATTATATAATGGGTAAAAGATCAAGCTTTTCTTTTGTATGTCAACTATAAGTCTATTCAAAGAGGTGGGCTGGCTCACTAGTTGTTTTAACTTGAGAAAAACAAATGGTAAAAAGTCATAGGTGGAGAGGAATGGGAGATTTTTAAAAAAAGTTCAACTCTCATGGTCTAGTTAAAAAGGATTATTTCTCTCTCAAATGTTTCCTTGCTTTTCCTGCTGAGTCCTACTGCTTTTGTGAGGATTTTCCATTTTCATTCTTGGCCAGACAGCAGTGTGAGTTGTGAGGATGAATGACAGGTTTTCACTTCAAATATACTTTTCACCAGTCCAGTGACTTATGAATACATGTCCCCAATGTATCTTAGGGCCCATAGGTCAGTATTACAATATGACATACTGAGAAAATCTAATAGCCATAAAACATTTGTAACTTTGTTATAATATTACATTTGTGCCAATATAGTTAAGATTGGTTTCAGAGTAACAGCCGTGTTAGTCTGTATTCGCAAAAAGAAAAGGAGTACTTGTGGCACCTTAGAGACTAACCAATTTATTTGAGCATGAGCTTTCGTGAGCTACAGCTTACTTCATCGGATGCATACCGTGGAAACTGCAGCAGACTTTATATATACACACAGAGAATATGAAACAATACCTCCTCCCACCCCACTGTCCTGCTGGTAATAGCTTATCTAAAGTGATCATCAGGTGCTGGAAATGGCCCAACCTGATGATCACTTTAGATAAGCTATTACCAGCAGGACAGTGGTGTGGGAGGAGGTATTGTTTCATATTCTCTGTGTGTATATATAAAGTCTGCTGCAGTTTCCACGGTATGCATCCGATGAAGTGAGCTGTAGCTCACGAAAGCTCATGCTCAAATAAATTGGTTAGTCTCTAAGGTGCCACAAGTACTCCTTTTTTTTTATAGTTAAGATTGTGTCAGCACTTCCAGAATAAAATTCCCAATTTTTCATTGTTTGATACTTTTGCCTTTTCTCCAGACTGAAAACCTTAGCTGAGAAATCACACATATATAATTTAACAAAATTGCAAAAATATTGGTTCTACTGTTTTTAAGAGGTAATATTGAGGGACAAAATATTTTCTGTATCATGTCCTGTCTTCTGCTAATGTACCAAAATTACGTCTTAATTATTTTTAAAAAATATATAACTGATTGATTAATCTATGATGTTATGACTTTGTATATGATTATTGTTTTATAAAAATTTCCACGATATCAAATATTTTGATTCAGGGTGACTATGTGTCCATGGTTTAAAATATATAATTATAATTATTCCGGTTAACTGAAATTCTTGGTTAACCAAAGGTGTCTCAGTAGGTACGTGCACTGAGCAATTTTATCTCCTTTTTCCCAGTTTAACTTTTTTAGAAAGTTTTAGATGTCTCTGAAATTATTCAGGGGCAAAAAGGGGTTGTGGGGGATTGTACTATAGTTTATTTAATGTATTTTTTTCATGATAAGTGCTAATAGCAGCAAAAGTATTCTTACAATCTAATGAGTAAAAATTGACCCACGTATAAAAGAGAATTTTCTTAAAAGATCAGAATGGCTGTGATTCTTCAAAATAATAATAATAATAAACATTTATAATTCAATTTTTAAAAGATGTTTTTTAATAAAAATTGTTAAATAACATTTAATGATGAAACATATGGACAGAAACCAAGAAATTTCAACTAAGGCTGACATTTTCTCTTATTCATCTGATACGATGGAATCCCAACCTTTAATTTGGAATTCTTGCTTTGCCAGTTAGTGTCACAATATTTATCTTACATTAGCCTGGCTTTAAAGTAATTCTGATTTTTCTTAAAGAACATTGTATTAATTCTAGCTATATTTTACAGTTTGGTTGCTGATATTGTGGTGTTCAACTCTGCTTTTAATATGGAGTCATTTCTTACATCTATCGGAAATTTTCTGAAGCTGATTCCTGACCACAGGCCTAAGGATCTGGAAAAAATAATCAGACCAAAGTGCCAAGTTCTTTACTTTCCAGTCAGGTTTCCTGATGTGAGCAGGTCAGTACATTTGACTCCATTCTCCATATTATGTCATAACTTGTTTCAAATCTTTCTAAACCGATAGCCCTTGCTGCTAAATTTTAACTGATTAGTTCAAGCATTGTTAATTAGGGAATTTGGTTATATGTTACTGTGCTGCAAAATCCATTCATTTACAAAAGTATTTCAATAACCTAATGGTACGCACATTAGGACCTGATACTGCACCAATGAAATCAATAGGAGATTTGCCAAGCAGGTCAATAGTCAGTACGTCTCATAGAAGAATAGTTTGATGTTAAGGAGGAACTGCTTATTTTTGGCAAAGATAGAAGACATTGTTTGACTAGATAATTCACCAATGGTAATTTATTAGGTTTGTTTTATTTGGAAAAGCTATCTACTCTCTTTATTCAGACCTATATAAGTGTTTTCTTAGGTATGCTGTAGTGAGATTTTTTCCCCTACCTCTGTGTTTTATTGCTTACAGGTAGGTGAAAATAACTTCTTTAATGTTGATCAAACTTGCATAATTTTGGTGTTAACTGCAGTTATAGTAGCTCTTCACTCTACCTTAGTTAGTACAAAGGACATTTTTTATTATTCTTACTGCAGAACCCATCTTGAAATTAGCAAAGGGTTGTGTTATGTGGCTCAAAGGGAACATTCTGAAGATTCTTTTCTCTTCTGATTAAACCTAACACACTTGTTTTTTTTCTATCACAAGGAACTCTCCTCCTCAACAGGAGCTTTGCTTCAATGGGGCTTACACTAACTAGAGATAATCAGTTTGCAAAACTGTACTATGTTCCTAAAAATAACATGAAGGGGGTTCTGCATTTTTGCTGATAAGGATGGGAAACAGTGTAATGAAACTTAAATGGCTCTGCAGGAGTCTGGGGTTTGATTTTATTTCAAGTTTCATTCTGTTTAAATATTCACACCTTAAACCTTCAACATGGACCAGCTATCACATTACAAATAATTTCAAAGGATTTGTCTATTTGTGGAAGGTTTCTCTAAGGAAGAGTCATTTAACACTAAGACTAGGTTAGCAAATTTTGTTGACATGTATAGATTTGTTTTAAGACTTAGAAAGGATAGCAGGAATCTAAAGCACTACACCAAGATCTGTAAACATGGATGCCTAAAGTTAAGCCTTTGAACCCAAATTTAGGCATTTACGTCCCTGTGGCCTGATTTTCTGGAGTGCCAGTGAGAGCTGTGGGTGCTTAGCAACTTTGAAAATTAGGGCACTTTCAGTGGGATTCCTGTTCCTAAATCCTTCAAGTACTTTTTAAAATCCCACTATGAGTGCCTGACCTTGGGTATGCAGGCATGATAAATATATTGTCACAGATTACATTAAATTTTAATGTACATTATTTTTAATTAATAATTTTAATTTTTATTAAGTTTTGTCTTTCTAAGGAATGACAGCTTTCTTATATTACAGATGTTACATTTGAAATTTAACCTAAAGGCCAGAATTTCAGTAATGTCTGTAAATATTATTATGCATGTGCACATAACTTTATGCACACACAATTCGTGGTTTGTTGACATGCTTATTAGAAAAACACATTTTTAAAAATCCATTCCATTTTTATATGAATAGGACCTGCTGATGTATATTTTAATTTTCATTTAAATATTGTATTTAGAAATGAGTTATAAATATGCAGTCTGGACAAAAACCAATATCATCATAAAAGACAGGAGCATTAAAAAAAACTTTCCCATAACTTTGAATAAAGTTCTTGGGTTTTGGGGCTTTATCTGCACCCAGTATTTGCCATTTCTTTACAAGACATTTATGTTTTAAATAATGTTGAATGCACCCATGGCAACTGAATACAGTTTATTAATTTAGACTGTATTATTACAGTGAAATCTAGATGAATGGAGATTGAAGAGAAAAAGGTTAAGAAATATTGTGGCCAAGCTAAGATTCATAAAGCAAGCTCTTAGCCCAGAGTGTTTTTTGTGTTATTTTCAAATGGTAATTTGCTTTATCCAGACCAAACTCATATAGTGTAAGTAAGTGATTATTTGCATGACTGACAATCATTTGAATGCCTGCAGTCTTTTTAAAATGCATAATATTGCCAAGATGTTGGAAAAATATTTAGAAATTCTGATGGCAAAATTACCAAGGTGATTTTATTCCTTACTTCAACGTGTGTGTGTGTGTGTGTGTGTGTGTGTGTGTGTGTGTGTGTGTGTGTGTGTGTGTGTGTGTGTGTGAGTGAGAGAGATGCAATTTTTATTTGGTTATGTGGCAGAGATGTTCTGAAAACAAAAAAAAAAGTCTTGTTAGCAATATGATTGTGATATGTAAAAAAGAGTCTTTATTTTAAGTTAATATTGTGATTATAGGAAAAAATAAAAATACATTAGTATACCATATTTGACCCTCGAACAGGGCCATGTGATTGCAGAATATAAAATTTTACTTGAGCAAATCCCATTATGTTTTTATATGGTTATTAACCAAAGGTGCATGCACACCCTAAAAGAGAGAAACTACTACTCCAAATAGACATATTTAGACATGAAATGAAGGTATAGTCAAGAATGATTGATGCTTTCTGATGCAGCAGAAAATGTAACAGAAAATACTTTGATTGATACAGAAACAAAAGTTGAATGGTGTGAAATACTCCATTTTATATATGCAAAATATATGTTTAAAATAAGTTTTAAATTACCTTATTCTGCATTTAAGAATTGCTTTATCAACAAGCACAGCATCTTTAACAGTTATTTGAATTTTTTTAAAGATATTTGGTATAAGTGCTCATCTTTCTTCATTATTGATAGGATCAGGGATGAACTTAGGTTTGACAGGACTCTGCAAAGTAAGATATACAAAGCCACAGGTTCTTCTTCGAGTGCTTGCTCATATCAATTCCAATTAGGTGTGTGGGCGCTGCGTGCACAATCGTCAGAAGATTTTTACCCCAGCAACACTCGGTGGGTTGGCTGAGGCGCCCCCTAGAGTGGCACCTTCATGGCGCTGGATATATGCCCCAGCCAACCCAGCGCCCCCTCAGTTCCTTCTTACTGCCCGTGACGGTTGTTGGAACTGTGGAGTGCAGCGTAGCTGATCTCCACTCTCCCTAGCTTTCTCTCTTAGTACCTGTTAATAGTTGTAATTAGTTATTAATAGTTGTTTATAGTTGTTAGTAGTTGTTAATAGTTAGTGTAGTTAGATTAGTGTACTTAGTAGGGTGGAGTGGGGTCTTCTCCCCCATCCCGGTACCAGGGCCCATGCCGGGGTCTCCGGGCTTCAAACCCTGCTCGGCTTGCCTGAAGCCGATGCCAACAGGAGACCGCCACGACTCTTGCCTAAGGTGTCTGGGGGAATCCCACCAAGTGGACAAGTGCTGCATTTGCAAAGCCTTCAAGCTGAGCACCAAAAAGGAGCTGGACTTTAGGCTCAAGTAGCTCTTTATGGAGGTGGCACTTAGCCCGGTCCCTTCCTCCGCGCACTGGCACTCGGCATCGTCTTTGGTGCGGAGTGTCCCTGCGGCACCGACTGGTCCGGCACCGCATTTGGACTCTGCTAAAGACTCCCGGCGTCAGGCCCCCTGGCACCTCCACAACTGCAGCACCGGTCCCTGTCTCCGGGCCAGAAGAAGAAGCAGCCGCCCACTGCTTCTTCTTTGTCGGTTCGACAGCCACCGACACTTCCCGCACCTCAGCCAGAGCCGCGTCCATTGCTGGAGCGCACAGGATAAGTAACAGCTCCTGCACCGTCGACTCCAGCGCCGCAAGGGCCATCGACTCCGGTGCATGTTAGCTCCCCAGTACACACCGCAGTCGAGCTAAGGCTGCCCTCCACGCTGGAGACCTTCTCTACAGCGCGGGACTTGATCGCGCTCACAGAGCCGACTCCCCTGCAGCCGTCCCTGATATGACTACCGTCCCTGATACGACTGACGTCGCCGAGTGAAGCAGGGCAGCACCGGTCCCAGTCCCGATCTTGGTCCTGGCACCTTTCATGGCATCGCTCACAGTCCCGGCACCGATCCCGTTCTCAGTGCTGGTAGTACTCGCGATGCTGCTCCGGCTCGTGAAGATCCAAATTGCAGTACGGCCAATACCGATTGGACTTTCGGCACCGCTCCTGGTACCGGTCAGAGCAGCACTCGATCCAGAGCCGATCCTGGTGCCGGTCTCGTCGAAGGTCACCGTCGAGATCCAGATCAGGCTCCCGGTACCGATACAACTGCAGGCACTGATCGATATCTCGGTACTGTTCTACATCTCGCCACTGGTCCCCGGCACCGTACAGCACAAGGGGACTCTGCACCAACACATTCGGCACCGCCTTGTCTGTCTCGCTCCGCCTCCATGTCGTCATGCTCACAAGGTGGCCACCACGCCCAGGACCAGAGCGAGGACGGTGCAGGACAGTGGCTGAATGAAGGCAAGGACCTGGGCCAAGGACCTCCACAGTGGTCTTTTTTGAACCCCTGCACATACCATCAGGCCTAAGGGGTTCCTTCAGGGGCTTTCCGTTCCACCCCTTCAGGGCCCCGAGTACCGGAGGCCACTGTGTCTCCCTGCTCCTGCCCTCCCCCGGGAGTTCTGAGGGGACTGCTCCAGTGCCAACACAGGCCCACGCCCCTAGCGTGGTGGACCTTGGGCAACAAGTTCCTCCACATGAGGACCCCATCCAGTTTCCCTTAGTCCCAGGGGTATCTTCCTCGTACTCGCCTGATGAGGCAGAGGAAGAGACTACGGTTTTGGTCCCTCCTCCTATGGACCTCCGTGCCCTCCAGGAGCTGCTCCACAGGGTGGCGCGCAATATGAACCTCCAGGTAGAGGAGATGGTGGAGGTAGAGGACCCGGTGGTCAACATTCTGTCCGTGGAGGCACCATCCAGGGTGGCCCTCCCAGTCATATGGATTATACAGGCCAATGCCTAGACAATCTGGCAATCGCCAGCCTCTATTCCACCTACGACCAAGGGGGTGGAAAGGAAGTACTTTGTCCCCTCAAAAGAGTATGAGTACCTCTACCCACACCCCCAACCGTGTTCCCTTGTTGTGGCTTCGGTCAACGAGAAGGAACAGCATGGTCAGCAGGCCTCAGTGCCCAAATCAAAGGACGTTAGGCGCCTCGACTTGTTTGGGCGCAAGGTGTACTCTGCTGGAGGCTTGCAGTTCAGGGTGGCCAATCAGCAGGCAGTCCTGAGTAGATACGATTATAATTCGTGGCACTCTATGGAGAAATTCAAAGAGTTTGTTCCACAGGAGTCCAGAGAGGAAATTGGGGCTCTAGTCAAGGAGGACAAGAAGGTGGCCAGAACCTTCCTACAAGCCTCTCTGGACGTGGTGGACTCGGCGGCTAGGACCCTGGCCTCAGGCATAGCCATGCACCGCATCTCATGACTGCAGGTCTCTGCTTACCACCAGAGTTGCAGCAGACCCTCCAGGACCTACCCTTTGATGGCCAGGACCTATTCTCAGACAAAACAGACTCAAGGCTGTAGAGTCTGAAGGACTCGAGAACTATTATGTGCTCTCTGGGAACGCATACCCCAGTAACGCAGAGAAGGTCCTTCAGACCGCAGCCTCAGAGATCCTACCCTCCCCGTTGGCCAAGACAGGACTTCTTTAGAAGATGCGGCCGAGGTGGTAGAAGAAGACAAACTGGCCACCAAGCCGGCCAGGGCCCTCCCAAGCCATCAGCTGGGCCTAAGCAGAACTTTTGAAGGTGCGCCCGAGAACGGAGCACCAGTCTCCATTCAGGATCCTTCCCTGCCTTTCCAAGATCGTTTCTCCCATTTCCTCTGTGCGTGGTCTCACATAATATCAGACCGTTGGGTCCTTGCATAGTGGAAAGGGGTTACTCCCTTCAATTTTCTTTCCCCCAAAAACCCTCCTACCCGGTCCCTCTTCAGAGACTCTTC
This sequence comes from Lepidochelys kempii, assembly GCF_965140285.1. Taxonomy (NCBI): domain Eukaryota; kingdom Metazoa; phylum Chordata; order Testudines; family Cheloniidae; genus Lepidochelys; species Lepidochelys kempii. The sequence continues at coordinate 23,660,008 of NC_136390.1, read as the reverse complement.
TCACGAGAACCTCCTTCTACAGAAGGTCCAATCACTCCTAGCTGTGGGGGCGATAGAGGAGATTCCAAGAGAGTCAAAAGGCAGGGGTTTTTACTCCCGCTACGTCCTAATCCCCAAGGCCGAGGGCGGGCTTCTGCCCATCCTGCACCTACGTGGACTCAACAAATTTATGGTAAAGTTGAAGTTCCGCATGGTCTCTCTAGGGACCATTATTCCTTCCTTAGATCCTGGAGACTGGTATGCCGCCCTCAACATAAAGGACATGTACTTCCACATTGCGATCTACCCAGCGCACAGACGCTTCCTTCGCTTTGTGGTCAATCAACAGCACTTTCAATTCACCGTCCTTCCTTTTGGCCTATCTGTGGCCCCCAGAGTGTTTTACCAAGTGCATGGCTGTTGTGGCTGCCTCCCTTCGTCGACAACAGATCCAAGTGTTCCTATACCTCGACGACTGGCTTATTTGGGGTCGCTCCAGGGATCAGATGCAGTCTCATGTCCAGCTCACCATGAACATGTTCAATCAACTGGGCCTCCTGCTCAATGTTGCGAAACCTACTCTGGTACAAATCCAGAGGGTAGAATGCATAGGAGCAGTCTTAGACTCAGGCCTAGCCCGAGCACTTCTGCAGATTCATTAAAAATTCTCGCTAATGGGCTTGCAATTTCGGGTGCCAATTCCTTTAATATTCTTGGATGAAGATTATCTGGGACCCCCGATTTAGTCCCATTAAGCTGTTTGAGTTTGGCTTCTACCTCTGATATGGTAATATCTACCTCCATATCCTCATTCCCATTTGTCATGCTACCGTTATCCCTAAGATCCTCTTTAGCCTTATTAAAGACTGAGGCAAAGTATTTGTTTAGACATTGGGCCATGCCTAAATTATCCTTGACCTCCACTCCATCCTCAGTGTTTAGTGGTCCCACTTCTTCTTTCTTTGTTTTCTTCTTATTTATATGGCTATAGAACCTTTTACTATTGATTTTAATTCCCTTTGCAAGGTCCAACTCTACTTGACTTTTAGCCTTTCTCACTTTATCCCTACATGTTCTGACCTCAATAAGGTAGCTTTCCTTGCTGATCCCTCCCATCTTCCACTCCCTGTATGCTTTCTGCTTTTTCTTAATCACCTCTCTGAGATGCTTGCTCATCCAGCTTGGTCTACAACTCCTGTCTATGAATTTTTTCCCCTTTCTTGGGATGTAGGCTTCCGATAGCTTCTGCAGCTTTGATTTAAAGTGATCCCAGGCCTCCTCTACCTTTAGTCACGGATGTGTCATCCCTGGGATGGGGAGCCCACCTCGGGATCCTCTGTACACAGGGGCTATGGTCGGCGGGAGAGTTATCCCTGCACATCAACCTATGGGAACTCAATGCTGTGCGCCTGGCGTGTCAGGCATTCCGAGAGCGCATTCAAGGCCTTTGTGTTGCAGTCCTCACAGACAACACAACAGCCATGTTTTACATCAACAAGCAAGGGGGAGCCCGGTCATCCCCCCTCTGTCAGGAGGCCACTCTTCTGTGGGAATTCTGTATAGCCCACTCGATCCATCTGGTGGCGTCGTTTCTCCCTGGAGTCCAGAACACCTTAGCGGACCACCTCAGCAGATCATTTCAGACTCACGAGTGGTCAGTTTGCCCGGACGTCATCCACTCTGTCTTCCTGAAGTGGGGCTTTCCCTGATAGACCTATTCACCTCTTGCAAGAATCGGAAATGCGAAGTGTTCTGCTCTCTACAAGGACGCTCTCCGGGTTCCCTGTCAGATGCCTTCCTCATACAGTGGAAGGATGACCTGTGCTACACCTTCCCTCCATTCCCGCTAGTCCACAGGGTCCTGCTCAAGCTGCGCAGGGACAAAGCCCGTCTGATTTTGGTTGCCCCAGTGTGGCCCAGGCAGCACTGGTATACCACTCTCCTCGAGCTGTCAGTGGACACCCCAATTCCACTCCCGCTGTGGCCAGACCTGATCACTCAGGACCATGGATGACTCTGTCATCCTGACCTGCAATCTCTCCACCTCACAGCATGGATGCTGCATGGCTAACTCAATCTGAGCTGTGCTGCTCTCGCTTGGTACAGCAGATCCTTTTGGGTAGCAGGAAGCCCTCTACCATGTCCACGTGCTTAGCCAAGTGGAAGCATTTTTCCTGCTGGTGCGCTCAGAGTCATACGGCCCTGCTACAGACATCAGTACCTATCATCTTGGACTATCTCCTGTCCTTAAAACAGCAGGGCTTGGCAATATCATCCATCAGAGTGCACCTGGCAGCTATTTCGGCTTTCCACCTGGGCAAAAATGGGCATTCAGTCTTCTCCAATCCCATGGTCAGCAGATTTCTCAAGGGGTTGGAGCGCCTGTTCCCACAAATTCGACAACCGGTCCCTACATGGGATCTTAACCTGGTCCGATGGCCACCTGCTCGCTCCTGTACCTTTCCTGGAAGACAGCCTTCCTCGTAGCTATCACTTCGGCGAGGCATGTGTCTGAGCTCAGGGCACTCAATTCGGAACCGCCGTATACGGTGTTCCATAAGGACAAGATACGGCTGCGACCCCACCCGGCCTTCCTCCCTAAAGTGGCGTCTGCCTTCCATCTCAACCAAGACATCTTCCTCCCCATCTTCTACTCGAAGTCGCACGCCTCTCGACGGGAACAATAGCTGCACTCCTTGGACGTTCGCAGGGCCCTCGCCTTCTACATCGAGCGAACGAAACCTTTCAGGAAAACGTCACAGCTATTTGTTGCTGTGGCAGGCTGGATGAAGGGCCTTCTGGTCTCCCAGCGCATCTTGTCCTGGATCACATCATACATCCGTGCATGCTATGACTTGGCTGGTGTCCCAACTACGCACCTTACCGCCCACTCCACGTGGGCTCAGGCGTCATCATCTGCTTTCCTGGCACACGTACCCATACAGGAGATATATAGGGCAGCGACCTGGTCATCGGTGCATACCTTTGCTGTCCACTATGCGATAATTCAGCAGTCCAGGGGTGATGCTGCATTTGGTTCAGCAGTCCTTCACTCCATGACATCTCACTCCGACCCCACCACCTAGGTAAGACTTGGGAGTCACCTAATTGGAATCGATATGAGCAAGCACTCGAAGAAGAAAAGACGGTTACTCACCTTTGTAACTGTTGTTCTTCAAGATGTGTTGCTCATATCCATTCCAAACCCGCCCTCCTTCCCCTCTGTCGGAGTAGCCGGCAAGAAGGAACGGAGGGGGCACTGGGGCATATATCCAGCGCCATGAAGGCACCACTCCAGGGGGCACCTCAGCCAACCCACTGAGTGTTTCTGGGGTAAAAATCTTCCGACAATCGTGCACGTGGCACGCAGACACCTAATTGGAATGGATATGAGCAACACATCTCGAAGAACAACAGTTCCAAAGGTTAGTAGCCGTCTTATGTCTTTTCTAGCCAGAACATATGAAGTGGAGGCAGTTTCCTTCCTTTATCCTCAGTATACCAGTCTCTCTCCTCTGTGCCCCTCTCCAGTCTCCCTGAAGTCCTATCCTCTCTGGATTACTTAAACCCTTTCTGTCCTCTACTCCTAAGGGGGAGGAGGAGGGACAGTTTCCCTCACTTATCTTCCTCTTGGAGTAAATCCCTGTCTCTCCTTCCCTAAGCTTGGGGACTCAAAAACTGTTAGAGAGATGCATACTCTGACTTACTGCACAGAGATCTCTTCTGTCTGTTATCAGTGCTGTGGTCCCAGGAAAAGGGAATGAAGACAGAACAGATGAGGTCCTGTGATCACAGATCTGCTCCCTCTTCCTGAGCTAAAAATAGCTCTGTCAGTTTTCCCTAGGGAAGTGATTAGACAGTAGTTCTTTTCAAACACTGGGAAGAGGAGGAAAGAGTCACTGTTTGGGAGTCTGGAACAGGAAATTGACTGACCCCATCCTTTTCCCAGTGGCTATCTTCAGCTATTTCTAACCACGTACATGTAGATTGGCTTTCATGTTGTGCTCTGTAGTGTCAGAACCAGCCCTGATATAATACTACTGTATCACTTACTTTTTAATTGGTATAGTTTTACAGTCTGATACAGTATATATGTAAAAATAACTGTCTTACAATAATTTTAAATTTAAAAAGCAAACAAAATTCTGAGTTAAGACTGTCACTCCATTGTGCATAAGTATTACAAGGGATGCGGAACAGTAGGTGATTTTACAGGCCATATGTGCTGCCATACTTCTGTACAACACAGTGAGTTAAATCCAATGCGATTTAGAATTACCTTATAATGTCTTTTTTGTTTAACTCAGACTCTTAATTGTATTGTAACATAATATGTAGTATTAAATTTGTGGTTTTGCTATTTTTTTCATTTTTGAAAATGAGGAAGGGGACACAAAAACAAAAATTGCCTTTTCAATAACATTATCTTTTTGTCCACGGACATTCAAATGCAAGTAAACATAACTGGAACAGTTATGTAGGTTCTTTGATGATACTTTGTACTGCTTTCAACATTTTGATTTCTACTGGTCCAACTGCACCCATACCACCTTCAGCTCACAAGCAAAGCAGGGTCAGACTAGGTCAGTTCTTGAATGGGAGACAGTTTGGTGTTAATTTAGATGAAATGTGCTATATAAATGTCAGTTACTATTAATGCTGCCATAGCTGTAGTAAATCTTCATTATCATTTATAAATTTTTTGGAGTCCTAGAAGAGCTATAATTATAGCTATAGAGCTATAGATAGTGTTTTGCAAACATGTTTTAAGTTATATGTGTGTTCTAAAGAGATTACAATACAAGTTAGACAAAGGACAGATGGGATAACAGATAAAAAAAGAAGACAGAGGATTAAGATTATAGTAAGAGAAAACGAGATTTTTTTTCAGTCAACTTGGTAGTATCTGGTACTATATGCACTTTAAATTTGATGTGCTGAAAAAATAAAACTGTCAACAAACAGGAGAAGACTCATATCCACAAGTGATTAGACTTTCACAAGAGCTGGGTATGGAACCCGTTGCAACTAGAGTGTGTAGTAAGTTGACATAAGATATGGAGCAGCCTAACAGCTTCTCTCTTATATTGGGGCTGCAGCTAGGGCCAAGGCAGTCACAACTGGCACCCTGACTTTACCTCCATCCTCACCCCCTGTGCAAGTAAATCTTGACATTTAAAGTTTACTTCTACTGTGTTAAAAAAATCAGGCTATTATGCAATAAAGATCCTGGAAATACACACGGCACAGGTTGTGAGGGAGATGGAAATGGGCATAAAGCTCAACTGTGCACTCTTGCAGTCCTCCGGCCATTGTGTGAAGGGTTGGTCACCTGGTGCAAGTTAAAATGGCATTGGGCCACTCTGTCTTATGCTGACTGTTAAGAGTAAGGGGTCAGAAATACAGCTGGGAACTGGCACATTTTAGACGTGTTGCAGTCATTCCCCCTTTCTTTTAGTCATTCCTCTTGTGCTAACTACAGGGATGGAAGATGGTGCACTAGCTTCTACCCCAGTTCTACATCTCCAGAGGATTACTTTTGCACTAGACTGACCCCCCTGGGGCCAGATACATCAGCTTCACAGCCAGAATCCTGTGGCAGTGAGTACAGTACTAACAGCTCCCCCACAATGGAGATCTGGCTTAGTAGTCTCACCTGTCCATTGAAACTTATTTGTGTTGCAAAACTGTTTAAAACTAATTTCTTTTTAGCTGTTCAGAGGGAAAAAATAGTTTTGTTGACTTTTTTTTACCTATTGCAGAATTTTTCAGTTAAATGATATCATAGTAATCATTTAATCTTACAATAGCTCAGAAGGATACTTAAGCTGAATTCCTTGTACAACCTAGTTTTTTATTATGTTGGGTACTACTCATGTTGCATACAACACATTCCCATAAAACCTGCATGTTGTATTTACAGAGAAATTTCTCTAGAGAGTTAAGGTCTTGTAAAATATTCTTGTTCTACAGCATGAACGAATTATTATACTCTAGGGCATTAAAAGTGAAGTGTACTGAAGAAAAGAATTTTTCATTAAAATGCAGTTTATATTGATAAAACAGATTACTAGCATTTGATGAAATGTGAAACTTGGATCTATCCATATCACTACATCACTAGTAGGTTTATTTTGGCAAGAGGGCTAGCATGTAATGTATATCAGGACCAATCATTATACACTACCTGTTAGTTTTTTATTAGATTAAATTGTCTTTCACTAAAGTACTTGAAAAAAAATATGTACTCTATCTGTATACTGAAGTAGCAGAATGTAGTAACCAAGAATATTAGAAAATAAAAGCTGTCATGTTATCAGTTTTGGCACAGTCATTTATCAATCAGTATTTTAAACATTGACAAGTGGTAATTTAATAGGGAATGACCCTGTTGGCAAGAAGTTTTAATGACAGATGATGCAAACTCATTTTTTACTGTGGGCTCTGCTGGCTTCTTACCTTTCTCAGTATCACAGCTCATACTTTCCAAGTCTGGGATGTGAGAAGCCACAAAGGGCAAAACCTGTGGCCCCAGGCCTGTAACCCCTCCCATCTAATCTGTTTCTTTCTTTAGTTGCAAATTTCCCTAAAGTATGGTTAGTAAGATCTGAAGTTTAGATACTGATTTAAACACCATTTGATTTGTGAGTAACATTCATAATAATACTTCCCCCATGTATGCAGAAAAGTTTTTAGAAGTGTGTGTTGTTGTGTGTGGAAGGGGTTTGTTTGTTTGTTTTTTGTGGTTGACTCAGCTTTTGGATGTACAACTTGAGACACTGTGTGCCTGGTTTCAGAGACAACTCATCTTTCAATAATTTTGGCCAGCAGCACATTTCATCTGAGAACCTCAAAACACTTTACAATTGTTAACTAAGCACCCTTTATGCTGGGTAATTTATTTTTATCCCCATTTCAAAGATAGGACAATTGATGCATGCAGAGTCAATGGCAGAGTCATGACTGGAACCCAGTCTGGAACCCAGACTCTCAGTTCTGTGCATATCCCCATGATAACTCCTTTTGGAGTTGGGGATAGCCTACCTAGCTGTCATAAACATAAAGATTTGAAGTTGGGGACTTCATGTTGAAGGAAATTACAACTGTGCTACGAGCTGACAGGGATGGCATTTTTAGTTCTCCTAAAATGTTCTAGATAAAATATAGCAGTTCAAGTATTCTTTGCTTTGAATAGTCTTTGTTCATTTTACTTGAACTTCTGTTATTTGAGAAGGTAATCTCCATTTATTTGCATATTTCCAACTCAAAATCTATATCACCTTAGCAGAGACATCGTTGTGGACAGTATTGTATGAGCTTTCTCAATTTAAACCTCCTATCTGGGCTTTCTATACCTTCCTATTTTAATTATGTCATTTGTTTTTCCTCCTGTCCTGGTGACCTTTCACAATAGAACGTTTTTCTCCTTTTTCATGTTGGAATTTGGTTAATATCACTCCCACGGGGAATGTTGTTGGAATTAGGTTCGGTGCTGTTAAATCTATTTGGTTTAAAATTATTACAGAGGGGCGTTAAGGTAAAATCTTCTTGTCAGAATGGAACAGGATTACTAACTAAGGGTTGGCTCCTGCAAGGTGCTGAGTACCCTCAACTTCCATTGCAATCATTCAGAGTTGAGAGAATTCAACACCCTGCACCATCAGTACCCTGGGACAGGTGGACAAAGATATTAGATGGAAGTAAAGGCTGAGAATTAAGTGATGTAGTCAATTGGTGCATTAGCCAGACCACTGTGTTGAGAGCTCAGTTCAAACTCTTTCATTTCAGAAAATTCCCTGACCCCAACATTTTGTTTTTCAAAATTTTGCCAGTCAACATTTTTTAGCTATACATATTTTTCATTGTAAAACATTGAAGAATGAAAAAAAAACCCCTTTCATGTGTAAATCGTGCTCATGAAATTCTGAGGAGAAGTGGGAAAGTAACCATCTTTGGTTATTTTCTTTTCTGAGTTGTTAGATGCGCAGAGTGCGTGGATGGAACAGAGAGTGAAAGAGCCTTATTGTTTAGATACCCCACACACATTCTTTTTGGTTATGTAAGGGAAAAAGAAGAATGAACAGGAGAGGGGGCTGCAATGATAACTAATGGGGATGAGAAAGGGGACAGAGGGTCCAGCATTTGGAGATGCTTTCCTGTGAATGAGAACCAGAGCTTGAGAAGTGATGTTAAATAAAAACAATGTGGGAATGAGGTGGCTTGCAGTATCAGTTAAGGGACTGTGGCAATGTGGGCACACCTTAAGAGCACCCAGAAGGAGATGATGTTGGAGTGCACCCAATGAATGATAAAAACCATACCCCATCAAGAGAAGAGGGATGGAAGCACCATCAGGAAGAGAGTTAGATAGACCTCCTAACCTGGTTCTCAGTCATCTCACTGTTGTTAAATGTAAAGTAATAACCAGAAGAATACTGAGTCTGATATATGCACTTCACACACATTGTGCTTCTGGATTGCAAATGAACAAAAAGTGTAATAAAATAATAATTATAAAGTGTGGTGGTAGCAGCAACAGTTAGATCTCCCAACCTGATACCCACTCAGGATTCCTACTGACTTTTTTTTAATGTGTAGTGTGACGGGGCAAGGCCAGATGGCTATAGAAAAAATAGTGGGAGATAGATATATTAGCTCCAGGATAAACAAATCTCTGGTACCAGGATAAGTGAAATGGCAGCTCCAGGTCAGTTAAGACACCTGGGGCCAATTAAGAACTTTCCAGAAGGCAGGGAGAATGCTAGGTTGATTGGGACACCTGAAGCCAATCAGGGGCTGGCTGAAACTAGTTAAAAGCCTCCCAGTTGGTCAGGTGGGTGTGCATGTCAGGAGCTGTGGGAGGAAGTTGCGCTGTTGGAGAGACTGAGCAGTACGCACCATATCAGGTACAGGGAACGAGGCCCAGAGGTAAGGGAGAAGTGGAGCTTCAGGAACTGAGGGCTGCTGTGGGGGAAGTAGCCCAGGGAATTGTACATGTCATGTTTCTAAAGGTCAGCTACCACAGTGGATACTATTAGGATCCCTGGGCTGGATCCCGGAGTAGAGGGTGGTCCCGGGCTCCCCCGCCCTTTGCCCCCTGATTAATCACTGAGACTGGGAGACAACAGAGACTGAGTAAGGAAGGATAACTTCTCACCTCCCTCGCTGGCTTATGATGAAAATGGCTCAGTAGACTGTGACCCTTGTCTCTAGAGAGAGAAGGGTTACGTGGAGGATCACAGTGAGCCTCTGAGGCTAGCGAAATCTGCAAGGAAACGCGGGACTCACGGAGGCAAGCACAGAGCTTTGTCACAGTAGCCAAAACGTTACTGGATGTGACCTGTGTAGGCTATTCACTGCCTTCACAGATGATTAGCATATGAAAGTTTAATAATGAAGCATTAGGCAGGAGCAGCAGCACATAAGATGTTCTGCAGATGTTTCAGATAATTAATTGCATTTCAGTGATGTGTAATATGTAAAATGAATTTTTGGGAACCAGAAGGAAACATGGGGCGCTCCAAGATGACCATTATGTACAACATAAAGAAATAACCTGATGAAACTGTTGTTCAGTTTTTAAAAATTAGGTATGGGATGAGGTGAAGTGATTTGGGCTTTGGCAAATTTCAGTTATCGCCTTTGTTACACAAGGAAAATCTTGCCAGGTTTTGGGGGTTTGGTTTTGGGTTTGCAGTCACAGCTAGGGGTATTGAATATTTTATACTTTGGACATTTCCCCTGCTCTGTTGTGACTCCCAAATGAAGTATTTCTCTTCTTTTCCCATTTAAATAATTCAAATGGAATACATTTTAAAATATGAAATCCCCAGCATTAATATACCAAAAGTATTTATAAAGGCATGCAGCAAACCAGCTTCAGTAGTAGAAAGATACCATGAGACTATGCAGGAAATGAGCTTCAGCACTAGAAAGATACATATAAAAGTAGTGATAAGGACACTCCAGAGTTTTATATTTATAAGCACCAAGGTGTTTGGATTGTAATTCAAGATCTTTGAAGGCCCTGACTAGGTCCAGTTGCCCTTCATCCCCACAGTTACCTTTCTACCAAAAGATCCTCAGACTTCATCTTGTGGTGCCTCGATGCACCCTCATGAACAACAATTAGTTCAGAGAACATCAATCAGAGCCTTACATCATTGTCTTCAATCTTTGAGTTTTGAGCACTGATGTCAGGTCCTGATACCAGCCAGGAAAGTTGAATCAGACAATAGATTTACTCAGCGAACTGTGATTTCCCTTGGAGAATAGATACTGAAGAAATAACTATATCTGTTTTCTGATGACAGGGTTTCAGTCCTCAGTAGTAGATGTGTTCTCAACTCAGGACATTTGGAAAACAAACTTTCTTCATCTTCAGCGTACTCTGCATGTCTTCTCCCATCCCTCTATTCTTGTGGCTCATAAGCAGAGCCAAGGAAAACACATTGTATCTGCTTTTGATAATATCCAACTAGTTGAGCAGATTATGGTGTGTAACATGTTACAAATGATACTAGAACCTGTGATCTTTCTAATCGTTCTCCATTACCACCTGTCAAGACTTGGCTTGCATGAAGGTGATATACCAGGATTTTGGCCTTTCAGACAAGGTTCTTTCAACTTTGCTGTCATCCAGAAAAAAGGAGGCCTCTGTCATATGCTAAAGGATGTAAGAAGAGTTGTACTTCTGGGTCTGACCCAGATGAATGGGCTCTATTATCAAGTTTCTCCAAGATGGATTTGAGAAAGGTCTGTTCCTTTTTCCCATCAGAATATAAATCATGTCTATGGGTGCTCTGTGAAGAGATTATATGGCTTCACCCTGTTGGCTCACCGTTCCAATTTGTAGTCTAATCTAACGCTGAGTTCACACAAATGCTCCTCTTCAAACCTTTGGATTGTTTTATTTACAACCCTGGAAGGTAGTGGTTCTAGTAGCTAAAAAGTACGGGTCTCTTCCTGTATCATTCCTGAGGGCCAAATTGTGGCCCAGCTTGTGTGGCTATGTGGGTGAATTGGCAGGGGGTGTAAAAATTTCCTTAAGCCTGCCCCTGCATGGGTTACCCCTACTGTGGGTAACTGTGCAGTGGGGAAAACAACCTGTCTAGGGCTGCTGTGTCCTACCCCCCAACATGTGGGCAGAAGGGGTGGGGTGTGGGTAGAGCCCTGGCTCTGCCACACAATACACCTGCTATCAGAGATGTACCAGTGTGCCGGGGCAAGCACACTGCACCAAATATAGATCTGGTGCATTGTACGTACCCATGGAGGCACTTGGAAATGGGAGGAAGATTGTGACTCTAAGAACGAAAAAAAATGAAAAAGAGTGCTGCTCTTTGCTTCACCCTCTTTGCTACTGGCAAAGTCACTAGCCTGCACTACTTCGTTTATAACCCAGTCACTAGCTTTCACATCATCAAAGTACATCCCTGTCTGTCTAATCTAGCTATGTAGCATGGCCTACATTACCATATTATCTCACTACCTTACAGTATTTAATCCTCACCACATCCTTGAGCTAAAGAAGTACTAGTATCCCCATTTTATAGGTGAATAAGTGATGCAGAAAGAGACTAAGGGCATGTCTACACATACAGTGCTGCAGTGGCCCAGCTGGATCGAGAGCTCTCCCGTCGGGCATAATAAAACCACCTCCATGAGTGGCAGCAGCTATGTAAGTGGGAGAAGTTCTCCAGTCATAGCGCTGTCCATACCAGCAGTTAAGTTGGTGTAACTTATGTCACGCAGGGGGGTGGTTTATTTTTACCTCTGAGGCCTGGTCTACAAATGAAGTTATTTGTTCATATATATGTTAGCAACTTATTATTCTATGAGCATCACTTCATTTTGGCTAGCAATAAGTCCTGTTCAGTCATTGTGCTGCATTGGAATGTTTAAAGCTGAAATGTGCATTGGAATCTGTTTGTTTGCAGCAGATGATTTGCCTAAGCTTTGATGCACAGTCACTTTCTGACATTTGTGTATTTCAGCAGTGAACAATGTAAACTCATTTTCTGAGCACTTTGATTACTTGCACATAGCAGTGCCCATGGCATGTGACAGAGAAGAGCACTCTATCCACTAATCAGATAGATATGCTTCAAGCGTATTTACACAAAATAATGAAAACAGCTGTTAGATACCTTTAAACTTGAGTGTGTTTTGTTATTAATCTACTAGCCCGTACACATGACACTATAATTCTTCGCTCACTCAAGTTGCCTTTAATGACATAGTAATAAAACTGAGAGGGATGAAAGTAATGGAATTGTAGAATGTAATGCCTCAATTGTCTACAGTGTCTTCCTTTTTGCCAAAATAAACCACAATTAGGTCCATATGGTGTTTTGAAGTTTTCAAGCAATGACCCTAATAAAAAGTAATGAATTTCTGACAAAAGAAAGCATGGTGCTCTTTTAAGCAGATATCTTTGCTATTGATCTAGTTATGATTGCAGACTGATATGCTAATAGAAGAAGAAAGGTTCAACATGTCTGCTACAAGCACTTTCATTTGTGGTTTATTTTACTCATATGAAATTCAGATTGAAAAGGTAGAAACATGTTGTAATATGTTAGTTATTATTTCCTTTTTAAAGACTTATTATTTAAAGAAAACAAATGGATTTCTCTCAGAAATATGATGTTTCTAAGGCAGCTGTTAACTTGGAGGACATCTTGCAAAGGGAATGACAAGGATGTATTATGTGAGAATGTCAAATTTAACCTGCACACTGAGTGTCTTTTGAGGTTCAAGTTCACTTTGTTATTCTGTCCCTTTAAGTCTTGCCATAGGGAGGGAATTTGACACTTCACTCCACTTCCCCTCATCTAAACAATTAAACTATGTGTTGAGTGGCTGTACGGGAAGTAGAGAAAGGGTACTCAAATACTATAGTGATGGAGGCTGTATAAACACATAGAGAGATGGGTGACTTAGGGGCAACCATCAAAAAATAATGTGTGTGTCAATATTATTGCAATGAAGCAATAGTAGCATCAGAAATATAAGTAATTTAGTCTAATGGAGAGAGGAAAATGGGACCCCAAAGCAGAGAGAAACAGAGATGCCTAAACCAGAGGAGAGAGGGAGGGAGAAAAGAAATCATTGACTTGATGAACTCTAATTATTCCTTCAGATTTGTTGAGTAAAAGAGTGTCCCACACCTGGACAGTTCTAAATGGCAGAGTTGGAGAAAACCTCCTTGATCATCTATTATTATTATTTAACAATTGTTTACTTTGAATAGTGTGCTTAGTGATGTACAAGTTAATTTTTTTACAACCTTAAAGTACAGTCTGGAATGTCCTCTAAACAAAACCCTCATATTCATCTGTCTTTGGTCACCAGTACAAATGATGCCTCAGTGACCCTCCTTTGGCATATTATTCTATTTATCTGATTAACATTACTGTTTTTCTTAATGTTTTTCCTGCATTTTGATTGGGGAATAAAACCAAGGTCCTAACAACCAATTTTTTATTAAAGATTTCAGAGCTCTTTTGCAACAGATGATGTTGATTAGAATCATAGAATTGTAGAACTGAAAGGGACTTGAGAGGTCATCTAGCCCAGTCCCCTGCACTCATTGCAGAACTAAGTATTATCTAGACTATCCCTGACAGGTGTTTGTCACATCTGCTCTTAAAAATCTCTAGTGATGCAGATTCCGCAGTGATGCAGATTCTGGTGTCCTGGTCAAATTCCTATTTTATTTTCTGTCCACCAGAATTCCCCTGCAGTTTCGTCCGTAGATTATATTTGCTTTTTGTCCTAAATTATTGAGTAGTGAGGCAGGGTATTGGTAAGCAGTTGCTACATTCCAGCATGGAGATAGCAGTCCAGTAGTGGGTGAGGTGATTTATGCAAATATGTGTATATTTGTACATCATAGGGTGGAGGAAATACATAATGTAGAAATATAAATAAAGTTAGTAGAAATGAAAGATGCATTGTGTCTGGTGCATGGTGTGCTCTAGTCTAAGCCCTGCACTCCTGCTCAGTAAAGGGCAGGCAATAAAATCACTGTATTCACCTTCTGGGCTGCCATTGGAGCATATTTAAAATCCACCAGGGGTTTCATACAACAGGATATGCTTAATCAACATATCTCCTATTCACCCTGGTCACACACTTCTGTGGCCAGTCCTCCCCACGTTTTAGACAACAGTGGCCATCTATGGGCCCCGAGTGGAAGTCCATTTATCCTTTTTTGCTGCTGCAGCCACCTCATTCTCTGAGTAGACTTTCAGTCCTGGGGACCTTGAACTTAGAGTTATGCCATTGGAAGTTAGCATTATCTTGGGCTGAGTAGCCCCTTATATCTAAACTAAATTCTCCCCTTTATTTAGACTGAAGAGTGAATGAATTGATTGATATTACTGATACATTTTACCTCTTTATTATAATAAATATTGTTACAGAAGTGCCCAAAATATGTTAGATATTGTACTATTATTACTATCATAATTTACTGTTTATATTACAATAAAACCCAAAACATGCCACGTTTCTAAACTCAGCAGAAATCACAATTCATCGCCTGAAGTGCTTATACTTTAAAAAGATAAGCTATGCATGAGGAGTGGGGAAAGGAATATAACATACAAGCAAGAGTATTTTTTGTTGGTTTGTTTGTTTAACATAGTTTTGCATGATTAAATATGCCAGATCTTATGAAGTATTATGCACATGAGTAACTTTACTCGTGTAAGAAGTCTCACTGTGCATACATGTTTGCAGGTTTGGACCCTTCCTGACTAGTTACTAATTGTCCTTCTACCTAGCTATTAATAGTTGGGTAATTTTCTGTAGGTTCTATATGGAAATGGGTGGATGAAGGAGAGGAATATGTATTTTTAATCATTTTTACAAAGGGAAGAAATTAATTATTTATTTTATTCTTGTTTGAAAATTTTATTTTAATGATGTTTTTGGAACATGTATCACAACTTTTAAAAAAAAATAAATCAAAGCTCTTTATCTTTTTTTTTTTTTAAGTGCCTTATTGCATGCTGATCAAAGATGGTGATTTTCACTAGTAGGTTAAGGAGACAAGTTTAAGAAAACATTTATTGTACTATGATTTGAGAATATAACCAAGTTGTATAGCTTGCATTCACAATAGCATGAACTAGTACAGCAGCATTTTAGTAAATTGGTATATAAACAAACATCTGTTGCAGGAATGTAGGAATGACATCCTAAAGAATGTATGCAAAAATTAATTGAAAAAGAATGATGGAGAATTGCAGCATGCCTTTAAGTCTAAATTGATTTTTTTCCTTCAGAGTGAAAGTGGGATTCTTGTGCAACATTCCAATACCATAAAGTATTTAACTTGTAATGTCCTATTAATGTACCTAAAAATTAGACTCCTGGTCATCCAATAAGAATAGTACTTACAGTAATACAGTATATGTAATATGCAATTATCTTGACAATAGTTTTATTTTTTCAACACTTTTGTCATAAAAGAGCAGTAAGATACAATGAATTTGATTCATTTTGTGTGTGTGAATCATTTAATAGGCCATTACATCTATTATATTAGCCACCATTCTATTTCAGAGCTTTTCATTATAAGGCTGTCTTTAATAGAAAGAAGTTTAACCTTCCCTCCCAGATAGATTGAACCCCATAACAGTGTAAACATTCTCATTATAACATAAAATCCCCTTCCCCAAGGGCAGCACTATAATTATGTTGCAGAGTGTTGTACAAATGTTTCTCTTAAAAATGCTGTCTCATTCTTGTCCTCAAGTTTTTATCATTTTCATTATGAAGAGAATCAATAATACCTTTAAATTGTAATTTAATAAAATAAATATGATCTGATTATTTTTTAATTTTTGAAGTTATTTTAATCAAGTTTGAGAAGAAGTCATCAGTAAAATTGCTGTTGATTTATAAATAGGATAATTAGAGGCTTTCCTCCTAAGTACTGTTCACTGGCATTGTGGCTGTTTTTATTGCCTAGTCAAACCTCTTCATTCAATTCTAAAATTGCCTTTTGAATGAACTGCACTAGGAGCTTGCCAAACAGTGTCACCATTAATACCTCACCTCCTTTATTTCATTGTCCAGTCTGTAAATGCACAATAAATTGTTTGATAAGGAGGTCAATGAGGTTGCACTAGTTTTTAAGTGAATTACAGCCAAACATTTCAGATTATGTCACATACTTATTGCTATTGTAGCTCTGTGTTTAAAAGATAGTGATACAGTGCTTGAGTAGTTCATTTTGTATCGTTACTTGAAGACTGTATAAAAATCAAGATGGCTAGGTTCTTCACCAAAAGCTGACAATCTTTACATAAAAAACGGAGGGGGAAAACCACCTTATTAAGTCAATTTACAATTTTGTAATGCTTTCCTTAAACTAATTAACTACATTTTCAGTGGTGAGATATACAATGCAGGTTCCATAGGGATGAGTTAGGACAACAATTTCTGAAGTTAGAAGAGTATTTTCAGATTTACTACTTTTTAAAGGATGCCAGAAGTATTCCAAGAGAGGCCTGAAGCCCATTTGTTACTAATATAAAACCGCTCAGATTGCCAGTGTTTTCTGATACTAGATAGCAATTACATTTCTGTGGGTGTGTAAACTCATTGAATTTGGAGCGTGTATGGAGAATTTTGTCAGTCTTAGGTACATCTTATTATAGGCATTGTTCCATTGGTTTCATTTACAATCCCCTAACTTTGATCTAGCCAGGGGAGGTTATGACTTTGGTATAGGCTTTTCTTTCCTCTATGCAGAATATGCAAGTAGTTTTGAGATAGAAATTTAAAAGACAAAAATAAGAAACTTTGTGCTTGTTGAGTCTAAAAGAAAGTCTGTTTGTGTGCATCTCTCCCTTTGTAACAGAAGGAATGTTTCTTATGTTTCTGTCTTCAGACAGTTGGCACACATTTCATCTCAGCAGCTGCTTTCTCTTAAAGTGCAGTAGAGTGTAGGACTGTAGTGACACTAGCATTAATACTTCACATTCTGCTATCATATGCTGTCACTGTGAAATATGGATCTAGGTTACATGTGTTTGCAGACTTTGTACTGCTGAATTATGAAAGCTGACTCCGTTGGAGGATTGTGTTGTATTCAGAGACTGTGAACTGAACAATAAATGAAGCAGTAAGGGACTTATAGTGATACATGGTATCCTCCTTTTTTGGCCTATTTGAGCCTATAGTTTTAAAATGTACAATTGCCAAATTAAATTTCATTTGCTGTCTTAAGAAGAGATATTTTAATAGACATCTACATATTTCTACATACATCTACATATTTCTGTCAAAAGGCACCTTAAACTAATTGTTTAAATAGTAATTTTACATCCTCTTTTAGACTGTTACAAATGACTGCATTTCAGATTACTGGAATTTACTACAAAGTGAAAAATAGGAAATATCATTTTGGGAACAATTAATTATTTTATTTGCAGGAATCAAAATGTACCTATGAATGTAGTTATACAATTTCAGATTGTCTATATGTCACTGAATAACCATACAAGAGTGTGTACACACACACACACACACACGGTGAAATTCTGGGAGTCACTGGTAGTTTTGCCCAGATTTCACCCTTGATATCTAACCAATGAGTAACTAATGGGCAAACAAAATTGTACTGAAAGGGAAAATTTGAGAATATTTAAAAATTATTACTTAGGACAGTAAGAATTTCTTGGAGTAATTACTTGGATGTGGCCCTTACTACAGGCTTCCTTGTGTACATTTTCATTACAGTGAGAATATTTTAGTAATGCACTAGTAAAAGTAAGTATTGACTGGAATCCAATGTTCTATCAAAACAGACAACAACTTGGAAAACCTAAATTCACCCAAATCTTACGATTACTGTTCCTTGGATTAGCTGTGTCTTTGAGGCACTAATAGTTCCAGTCATACAAGAAAGACCAACTTGCTGCTTTTACTGCATACTATGCATCAAAACTTCAGGCTATGTTTGTGGGCATCTCAGTACTAGGGAGAAAGAATTTGAACAGCAAACAGAAAATGGAGTCTCAGTGTGAACACACTGTGTTCTCAGATCATTTCTTTTCATTTGTAACTTTTAATATTCACATATGGACAAGGAGGGAAGTAAAGATACAGAGCACACCCTTTAATGTTAGATTGCTCCACTGGTAAATGGGCTTTAAGCCATACCTCCTTAGGGATTTTCAAGCAGCAGAACTAATATAGCGGGTATCATTATGATGATGTTCTAACACTCAGCACAGTGCTCTTGTTGCAGTCATCATGAGATAAACGGTAAGACTTATTGAACTCATCTGCATTGTAACTGGTTACATATTGAATATTTTATTGCTTAGTGTATGTGCAGTGCCCAGATGGTAACCCTACACTCTTCTCATGTAGGGTAGGGGTATGCATATTAACCCTTTGGGTGAAGTAAATGGTGTCATGCTCCTATCATCTACTAATTTTGAGCTTTCTTTTGTATATAATAGTTATTTGGAACAGTGGTGTTTTACCCATATTAAGCAGCTCTCTCTCTGCACATCAGAAGTGGCCCTCTTTCCCATAGCTGCCTTTTACATTATCATTTTATTCTATAACCTCTTTTTAATTACAGCTATGTGTCTGATAAGTTTAAATATCTTTGTCAAGAAGTGTCCTAGCGACTACAAAACCATCCAATCTGATTATGTAGTATAATAGTACGTTGTTCAGTTGATTGTAAAGGTCTAGAGCATACCAACAATTTTAGCAACAGAATTTAACCTACAAATGAATCAAGTTAAAGGCAATACCAACATGTTCCTCTTTGATTCCTAGTTATATATACAGTTAATGAATATGGTACCATTTTCTCTGTAACAGGCAGCAATAGCAGTCTTTCCGTTTGGTGAATCTCATGGGGGAAAAGCACAATCAGGCTTTTTTCATAAGGGCAATAATGTGTAGGAATTCTGTTCTAAGAAATTGGAGTTTTTTCTTTAATAAATATAAAAAGAAATAGATAAACCAAAAAAATTTGCTGAGAGACAAAGATTTGTTTATGAAACAAAGTGTTATATTCTGCATTTTCTGTTTAGTTAGAGACTGCTTTTGTTTTTCATGGCACTGATCAATTTGTGGCCATCATATCAAACCAAAAGAAGCGGGATGATTGTTGATTTTCTCATTTACAAAGTCACTTTGTAGTTCAGTATTTTTCTATAGCTTTGTAAATATAATGCTCTCTTATTTAACAGAATCTTTAGCTGGCATAGGTCAGTAAAAACCAGCACCAGTTAGCTTATAATTGGATCTTGTTTTCAATTTCAGTAAATGGTTACCTGCCTTTTTAAATGGGAAACTGCAGTTGGTTTGATAATTTTATAATTTCATATGTAAATATAGTGCATTGTATTGAAAAATTTTGTACTAGCTGGGAAATGGATTTGATAATTCATAGGTATTTTTCATCTTTTGTTTATATTATTTTTTGCTTAAATTACAACTGTCTTTAAAATTATTAAATATAAAATTTAGCCGTCACATACATGTCTGCAGATATAGTTTGTTAGGAAAGAAGTGTATCTCAAAGTCTCGCTACAGGAGAAAGTCTGAAGACCTTTATAGCGGAAGAGTCAATGGAGATAACACCAAAGATGAGCCCCAGGAGGATACGGGATGGGTTGTACAGGATTGCAAGGGACAATAGGAATCAAGAGGGTTGCAGCCAGAGGGAACAGGGGATAGACCAGAGAATTGCACCATCACCAGGAAAGGCAGGTCTGTGTGACTGGGGACTCCTTACTGAGAAGAATAGACAGGCCTGTAACCAGAGCTGACCCAGATAACAGAAGGGTGTGCTGTCTGCCGGGTGCTGAGATATGGGATGTGGACCTGAGACTGAAGAGGATCCTAACGGGAGTGGGAAAGAATCCACTGATTGTCCTTCATGTGGGAACAAATGATACGGCTAGATTCTCGCTGGAATGTATCGAGGGAGACTATGCCAGGTTGGGGAAGACATTTAAGGAAATAGAGGCTCAGGTGATCTTCAGTGGGATTCTGCCTGTTCCTAGAGAAGGGCAACAAAGGTGTGACAAGATTACGATGGTCAATAGATGGCTCAGGCAGTGGTGCTATAAGGAGGGCTTTGGGATGTATGGCCACTGGGAAGCATTCATGGACAGAGGACTGTTCTCTCGGGATGGACTTCACCTGAGTAGGGAGGGAAATAGACTTCTAGGATGGAGGCTGGCACAACTGATCAAGAGAGCTTTAAACTAGGAATTTGGGAGAAATGGGTGGGAGATGTCCAGGTAATCTCCACGCTAGATTTTAACATTGAGAGGGAAGAAAACGAAGTAAGAAAGGATACAGCCGTGGGTAGGAAAATGGACATAAGGAGGAAGGGTAGTGTAGACACCAGTCTAATAGGTAATACTGGCAGTAGAATGTCTGTGCCTAATTGGGTAAAGAATGTGAGAGAAGCCAAACAGCAAAAATTAAGATGTTTGTATGCTAATGCGAGGAGCCTAGGTAACAAAATGGAGGAACTAGAGCTATTGGTGCAGGAAGTGAAACCAGATATTATAGGGTTAACAGAAACATGGTGGAATAGTCGTCATGACTGGACTACAGGTATTGAAGGGTATGTGCTCTTTAGGAAAGACAGAAATAAAGGCAAAGGTGGCGGAGTAGCATTGTATATCAATGATGAGGTAGACTATAAAGAAATAAGAAATGATGGAATGGATAAGACAGAGTCTGTCTGAGCAAAAATCACATTGGGGAAGAAAGCTACTAGAGCCTCCCCTGGGATAGTGCTTGGGGTGTGCTATAGGCCTCTGGGATCCGATTTGGATAAGGATAGAGACCTCTTTAATGTTTTCAATGAAGTAAATACTAATGGGAATTGTGTGATCATGGGAGACTTTAACTTCCCAGATATAGACTGGAGGACAAGTGCTAGCAATAATAATAGGGTTCAGAGTTTCCTGAATGCGATAGCTGATGGATTCCTTCACCAAGTAGTTGCTGAACCAACTAGAGGGGATGCCATTTTAGATTTGGTTTTGGTGAGCAGTGAGGACCTCATAGAAGAAATGGTTGTAGGGGACAACCTTGGTTCGAATGAGCATGAGCTAATTCAGTTCAAACTAAATGGAAGGATAAACAAAACTAGATCTGTGACTAGGCTGTTTGATTCCAAAAGGGCTAACTTTAAAAAAATTAAGGAAATTAGGGAATTGGATTGGACTGAAGAACCTGCGGATCTAAAGGCGGAGGAGGCCTGGAATTACTTCAGGTTAAGGTTGCAGAAATTGTCAGAAGCCTGCATCCCAAGAAAGGGGAAAACATTCATAGACAGGAGTTGTAGACCAAGCTGGATGAGCAAGCTTCTCAGAGAGGTGATTAAGAAAAAGCAGAAAGCCTACAAGGAGTGTAAGATAGGAGGGATCAATAAGGAAAGCTACCTTATTGAGGTCAGAACATGTAGGGATAAAGTGAGAAAGGCCAAAAGCCATGTAGAGTTGGACCTTGCAAAGGGAATTAAATCCAATAGTAAAAGGTTCTATAGCCATATAAATAAGAAGAAAACAAAGAAAGAAGAAGTGGGACCGCTAAACACTGAGGATGGGAGTGGAGGTTAAGGATAATTTAGGCATGGCCCAATATCTAAACAAATATTTTGCCTCAGTTTTAATGAGGCTAATGAGGAGCTTAGGGATAATGGTAGCATGACAAATGGGAATGAGGATATGGAAGTAGATATTACCACATCCAAGGTAGAAGCAAAACTCAAACAGCTTAATGGGACTAACTCGGGGGGCCCAGATAATCTTCATCCAAGAATATTAAAGGAACTGGCACATGAAATTGCAAGACCATTAGCAAGAATTTTAATAAAAAGAAAAGGAGTACTTGTGGCACCTTAGAGACTAACCAGTCTCTAAGGTGCCACAAGTACTCCTTTTCTTTTTGCGAATACAGACTAACACGGCTGTTACTCTGAAACCAAGAATTTTAATGAATCTGTAAACTCAGGGGTTGTACCATATGATTGGAGAATTGCTATCATAGTTCCTATTTTTAAGAAAGGGAAAAAGAGCGATCTGGGTAACTACAAGCCTGTTAGTTTGACATCTGTAGTATGGAAGTTCTTGGAAAAAAATTTGAAGGAGAAAATAGTTAAGGACGTTGAGGTCAATGGTAATTGGAGCAAAATACAACATGGTTTTACAAAAGGTAGATCGTGCCAAACCAACCTGATCTCCTTCTTTGAGAAGGTAACAGATTTTTTAGACAAAGGAAATGCAGTGGATCTAATTTAGCTTGATTTCAGTAAGGCATTTGATACGGTTCCACATGGGGAATTATTAGCTAAATTGGAAAAGATGGGGATCAACATGAAATTGAAAGGTGGATAAGGAACTGGTTAAAGGGGAGACTACAACGGGTCCTACTGAAAGGTGAACTGTCAGGCTGGAAGGAGGTTACTAGTGGAGTTCCTCAGGGATCGGTTTTGGGACCAATCTTATTTAATCTTTTTATTACTGACCTTGGTACAAAAAGTGGAAATGTGCTTTGCGGATGACACGAAGCTGGGAGGTATTGCCAATACAGAGAGGGACCGGGATATCAATCAGGAAGATCTGGATGACCTTGTAAACTGGAGTAATAGTAATAGGACGAAATTTAATAGTGAAAAGTGCAAGGTCATGCATTTAGGGATTAATAACAAGAATTTTTGTTATAAACTGGGGACGCATAACTTGGAAGTAACAGAGGAGGAGAAGGACCTCGGAGTATTGGTTGATCACAGGATGACTATGAGCTGCCAATGTGATATGGCTGTGAAAAAAGCTAATGCGGTCTTGGGATGCATCAGGTGAGGAATTTCCAGTAGAGATAAGGAGGTGTTAGTACCATTATACAAGGCACTGGTGAGACCTTACCTGGAATACTGTGTGCAGTTCTGGTCTCCCATGCTTAAGAAGGATGAATTCAAACTGGAACAGGTACTGAGAAGGGCTACTAGGGTGATCCGAGGAATGGAAAGCCTGTCTTATGAAAGGAGATTTAAAGAGCTTGGCTTGTTTAGCCTAACCAAAAGAAGGCTGAGGGGAGATATGATTGCTCTCTATAAATATATCAGAGGGATAAATACCAGGGAGGGAGAGGAATTATTTAAGCTCAGTACCAATGTGGACACAAGCACAAATGGATGTAAATTGGCCATCTGGAAGTTTACACTGGAAATTAGGCAAAGGTTTCTAACCATCATAGAATCATAGAATATCAGGGTTGGAAGGGACCTCAGGAGGTCATCTAGTCCAACCCCCTGCTCAAGCAGGACCAATCCCCAACTAAATCATCCCAGCCAAGGCTTTGTCAAGCCTGACCTTAAAAACGTCAAAGGAAGGAGATTCCACCACCTCCCTACGTAACATATTACAGTGCTTCACCACTATCCTAGTGAAAAAGCTTTTCCTAATATCCAAGGTAAACCTCCCCCACTTCAACTTGAGACCATTACTCCTCATTCTGTCATCTGCTACCACTGAGAACAGTCTAGATCCATCCTCTTTGGAACCCCCTTTCAGGTACTTGAAAGCAGCTATCAAATCTCCCCTCATTCTTCTCTTCCGCAGACTAAACAATCCCAGTTCCCTTAGCCTCTCCTCATAAGTCATGTGTTCTGGTCCCCTAATCATTTTTGTTACCCTCCGCTGGACGTTTTTCAATTTTTTCACATTCTTCAGAGGAGTGAAGTTCTGGAATAGCCTTCCAAGGGGGAACAGTGTAGGCAAAAGACATATCTGGCTTCAAGACTAAGCTTGATTAGTTTATGGAGGGGATGGTATGATGGGATAGCTTAATTTTGGAAATTAATTGATCTTTGACTATTGGCGGTAAATATGCCCAATGGCCTGTGATGGTACGCTAGATAGGGTGGGATCTGAGTTACTACAGAGAATTCTTTCCTGGGTGTCTGGCTGGTGAGTCTTGCCTACATGCTCACGGTTTAGCTGATCGCCATATTTGGGGTCGGGAAGGAATTTTCCTCCAGGGCAGATTGGCAGAGGCCCTGGGGGTTTTTCACCTTCCTCTGCAGCGTGGGGCATGGGACACTTACTGGAGGATTCTCTGCACCTTGAAATCTTTAAACTACGAGTTGAGGACTTCAGTAGCTCAGACATAGGTCAGGGGTTTGTTACAGGAGTGTGTGGGTGAGATTATGTGGCCTGCGTTGTGCAGGAGGTCAGACAAGATGATCATAATGGTCCCTTCTGACCTTAAAGTCTATGAATCTATTTTTCTTTTTTGGATCTGTGGGATAGTTTTTTTTATATGAACAATAGTTACATGTTTTCTACACACATTTTTATACTAGTAATTGAACTAACCTTAAAACCACCGTGGAACGCTGTAGCACTTCTCTTGCTTCCAAGTACTGATTAACTGTTCTGGTGTCCTAGAAATAGATTATGTGCTCAGTTGTGTCTTTAATGCACAGCTCTGCATTGGGAGCAGTGTGGAAGCTCACCACTGCTTTGGAGATCATTGGGAAGTGGTTGCTACACTAAATTAAATGAAATATCCTGTGTGACTCCATTGCATGAGAGTCTGTCATTAAATGACAGCACTACATATGCAGCATGCAGTACTACAAAATATTCCATATTTGCCTCTGAGGTTATGAAAGAATCTCCATTATGTGAAACTGTATTGCGTTATTTGCTAAGAAATATGTTTCTTTACTGTGTGTTGTCTGGCCATGAAATAAGTACCAAAATGCACAAGGGGAAGAGACCAAAAATCTTAAAGTGTGGAGATCAGCAATTTTTGTCCCACACAACTTTGACAATTTTTAAATTGTTTAAATCATTAAAATGGAAATATCTTAAATAATTAAACCCCAATCTGCTTGTTCGCTTCTGGTGTTTACACTTGGACTTTGTTTCTGTGTCAGGTTTCAGCTTTAGTGATTTCCTGACTGAGAGCAAGACATTTGTGAGCCCTCTTCAGAACTGATTCCAGGGACAGGCAAACTGTACAGGTGCATGTGGCAACTTCTTGCCAGGCAAACTCTGGCAATGAGAGTGATGGGAAGAAAGTTTCCTTTTTTTAAATAGGAAGAAGATGAAAAGTGGTGACAGTGGTACGACCTTTGTAGGCACTGGGGGTAAACAATGGGAATCCCCTGAAAAGTCAGGAGAGGAACTAAAGAAAATGGTGTTATTCTGTAATTCCAATGCTTCCTCTGTAAGTGAGGTAAGTTCGCATTGGCCGCCTTTGACATATGGGGCAGGAGGGAGCAGTAACTGCACATACTGATGATCCCACTTGCTGTGCTATGGAGCTAACAGAATTCTCACCATCTTCCTGTGGGCCCTCTTCAGTCCCATTGAGTTTCAGCAGCTGGAGAAAAACCAACAGGCCCTCTGTCTGGCTCAGATGCCAGTTTAAACTGGGGAGGGAGGAGTTAAGAGACCACTGCTGCTGTTACTACATCCAACAGCAGCTGAGGTGCATGTAAACCTGGCCCTTTACTATACAGGTCACTATGTTATGCCTTTAAATGTCCCGCAAAGCAGAACTGTCATGGAGTGGGCACTTTACCTTCCTAGCATAAGACATTCCCTTACCCTCCTTTGCTGCTCCCTTCCATGAGAAGGACCACATCTCCTACTAGTGCTGGATTGCAGGACTAATTAACGACCTAATCTGGCCTTGCTTTAACATAGGGTCAGGTTTTTATGCTGCTTCAGTGGTCTGTGGCCATCTCTAATAATCTCCCTGCTTGAACTGGTCAATGCAGACTAACTGGTAGGCAATTATATGAAATTTTAAGACCCTACCCCATTTCACCAGCCCACCCCTTTACTAGGATATGGCTCAAGATTTCACTTAGCTTTGTAGCAGCTTCCTATTACAGCAGCTGGACATCTATCTAGGGGCAGCAGCTGCTGTATACAGCTGCTGCTTCCCCTTGCCCTAGACGTCATAAAACGAGGCCAATGATTTGAAGTCAACATAATTGAAAATGAAACTTGTCTAAAAACTAGCTGCTAAATTGAAATTTAAAACCAAAAGAAAATAACGGATTGGAGTTTAGTTATCTAAGGACTTTCAGAAACAGCAGAATAACTTAGGTGAAATTTCTTGACTTCTGTGTATTTAAAATGTCAGCCTTAACAGTACATTAATGTAATCATTTTGCATAAATTACCTTTTAAAAATAATTAAAGTAATTGCAAGAATCAGCAATACAACCAGAATAGCTTTAGGGCTTCATGTGAGAAGTACATTGGACTTTGGAGTACAGTTTGGTCACAAGACCATATATAGCACTGATGTAAGCAGACAACATCTGTGGAATTCAGTTCATAAAATTCAATGAGTAGCATAACTGTGGCCAAGCTGAGAGGGTAGAAATGCTGGTGAGCCTCCGTCTAAAGGCAGGATGGAAGAAGCAGCTGTAGGAAAGAGTCTTGGATTTTGTCATGAGAAAACTAATGAAAAATTAAGAGAGGGATTGAGGTTCCATAATTAGGAAGTTCTGTTCAAACTTGGATATTTATATGAATGGATTTTCTGACCTAGCTGAAATTTTGGCATTGTTAGCTGTTAACAAGTGGCAATACATACTAGTGTAGGGAGCAAGATCTGGTCCTATGAAAAGTCCTCTTTTTTTGCTACTCTGATGCCACAGAAGTAACTTTACAACTGCCCTGAATGTGTAGCATATAAGAATTCCCTGGGGGTATAAAACTCATATAAAGCTTGTTTAGCTGGCAGTACACTATCTGCTTCTGGCCCCATTCACGTGTAGGGAACCTGCTATGGACAGAAGCGTGTGTGACAGGACATTGATTCATTCTATTGATACTCACTACCATATTCACCACCACCGTTCATTCTGTTGATATTCACCACCACCTGTTATCAGCAAGGAGATTCACCAGTAGATTGTCCCACAGGCAGCTGGATGCTGGTTTAAAAGGTGTGTGTCTGGAAAGTGGCAAAATACCACCTTTGCCCCAACAAGCGTGCTGAGCAGAGTTCTGAAGTCCCTGAGATCTCAGTGTAAATATATTGAGGCCATGTTTTCCAGTAAATTAAAAGTAGTTGCTCTAAACTGATGTGACTTGAAAGAATGAATTGAAACTATTATACATGTAAGAGACTATTTCTTGGCATTGTTAGAAATAAGTTTGCTCGGTTGTCATATCCCCCTTTAATCAGGATTTTTTAAACCACCACCAAGGTATGGTCATAGGGCAGCCAAAGCCAAAGACTGAATTTGTCCCAGCTAACTTGTAACCTCCTAGATATTTTGAAAATATATTGGGTATTTTTCCCCCAGATGACCCATTAAGATGATGACTGTTCTGGGAGAAGGTCCAAAATAATCTCAGACGTGTAGGTTTTGGAGACCATTCAAAAGGGCTGTTCCATGGAATTTGAGTCTACCAAGGTCAAATCAGTTTATTTAGGCAATGTGTATCAGCAAACTGCATAAATAGAAGAGAATCCTTTTCTTTAGTCCCCAGTGCTTTATACAGCAACTAATACTCCAACATTGCAGTCAGAAGAGTGTATATTTATTCTGTTTTCCAGAGTAAGCATAGATGGTCACAATGGTTAATCAGAAAGGTTTATTTAAAACAAACAAAACGTGTAAACCACATAAGGACATTTTTCCTCCCAAGACCAATGTCTTATAAAAGTATCTTTGTTAAGTCTGTTTCAAAGAGACAATGTTAGGCCATCAAATTTTCTAGTTCTATTGTAGATTACACCTGCTGTTAGATCAAATGGCATGACTTTAAACTAAGAACATTCACAAAGTAATTCAGAATCAAATTTTCTCATTTAAAGCCAGCAGAACATCCCATCATGCCTACCTTTTAATTAGATGATGTTTTGATCAGCATTCTTATTCATTAATGATCAATACTTTCATTTAAAGTAAGAGCAGTATTTAGCCTTCAAATAGAAGTTCATTTTATGGACACTATTATGTCCAACAAGAATTCTTTATTTTTGCTTTTTTATAAACAGTTCTAATAAACAGAAAACATGACATTTATAATATTAAAACAGAGGATCCTTTCTAGGCCAACAAAATGAGATACATTAAACATGCTAAACTATTTTAATTTATTACAATAGTTTGAAAGATTCTATAGTTCTGATAAAGAAGCACCTTATCCTGAGAGGTGTTGATTTTTGTGGTAGTGGATGCTGCTTAGCTCCTATCTGGACCAAGTCCTTAATAGATGCCTACTTCTTGAAGCAACTGTAGTTGAGTTACAGTTATTACATACGTAAGTCTTCTAAATAGAGAAATAGTTTTGTGCTTCATGCAGAGAATGGGGTTGTTTGTTTTTTAAACAATTAATTGACCAACCAATGTGACATTTTTTTGGTGGGGAATTGTGACTCAATTTGTTGCTTAATGTAATCTAGTACAGAAAGCTTGACTGTTGTAAATGGTTTATTCCGAATAATCAATATTTCATGGAATTTATTTTGCTCTCTTTGTTTGTTTACTAGATTATGGCCCAGATCGTCAGCTAGCTCCATTGAAGTCAGTTATACCAATTTACAATTGGTTAAGGATCTGGCTTCTTATTTCCAGTTCACTACAGTTGGTCCAACATTAGCTATCTACAGATTTAATATTCATTTTTGAGCAATTGAAAAGATTTTTAGTAACTCCCAGATCTCCTCAGTCCCATATATTAGTGTTATCAGTGCCAAATAGTCACAATAAAGGGTGAGTTGTATAATTTTCCTGAGTCATTTCAGAGTAAGAGTTCTGCATTGGGTCCAAACATTTGGAATATAGAAGCAATGATAAAACATGACTCTTTCTGAATGGCATTTAGGAAAAACTGGTGACATGCATATTTCACACAAGGACGGTCCAAGATTCAAGAAGCTTTTAAATCCTTTGTAAAACTTAAAGACCAACCACTTTTTCTTTAAGAAGCCTAATCCCTCAAATTAGAGATCAAGTGAGGACACACTTTCTGTTAGGTGGGTCTTCATTTGTAGTATCTATCTCTCATATGTGAATAGGGGCCTTACAGAAGACCCACAAAGAATTTTTAAAGAACTGGATTTTTTTTCAGTTCCTTATTTTATATTTTTTAAATATGGCCTGAAAGATTGGAGGTGGGAGAGGAAAAGGGGTTGTGTTTGTTTAATGTATTTTTTAATCTGCCTTTTTTATCTTAGAAACTTCATGAATGTCAAGACTGATCTCTGGTTTTGCTGGAGGACCTGCTAGATGTGTCAGAGCATGTTTATTTTGAACTCTCACATTGTAATTGAAAGAGTTGTTGAAACTAGCAGAGATATTCTTTATCCAACATGTTAATTAGTCATGGAAATTGAATAGCAAAAAAAATCAGTTTTAAGTAGTTTGACTCAAACTCTCTTCCTCCCTCATTTCCTTAGCTTTCATATTCTTCATCCTTGTGATGGGGGAAAACTGGCATAGCAGCAGCACTGCTGAGAAGGATCTGGGAGTTGTAGATCACAACCTCAGCATGAGTCAGCAATGCTACTGCAAACAAAGTAAATGCAATTTTAGGTTGCATTAACAGAGGCATAGCATTCAAGTCACAGGAGATGATAGTACCACTTTACTTGGCGCTGGTTAGGCCTCAACTGGAGTATTTTGTCCAGTTTTGGTCACCAATTTATAGAAAGGATGTAGAGAAACGGGAAAGGATCCAGAGAAGAATGACAAAGATGAGCAAAGGGATGGAATGCAAGCCATATGAGCAAAGGCTGAAGGAACTGGGTATGGTTAGTTTGGAAAAGAGAAGATAACAGGGGACATAATAGTAGGCTGCCATTAAGAAGATGGCAAAAAGTTGTTCTCTTTTGCCACAGATGGCAAGACAAGAGCTAATGGGTTCAAATTACAGCATAGCAGATTTAGATTAAATCTCAAAAAAACTTCCTACCTGTAAGAACAGTAGGACAATGGAACAGACTGCTTAGAGATGTTGTGGAAGCTTCTTCACTGAAGGTTTTCAAAAGGCAGCTCATAATCATCTGTCTTGGATGGTTTAGATACAACAAATCCTGCATCTTGGCAGGGAGTTAGCCCTAGATGACCCTTCTGGTCCCTTCTAAACGTATGACTCTATGATGTCATCATTTCACTCCAGTTCTCCAATCTCCATAGAGTTTGCTAGGACAGACAGGACTTGAAGAACAAGTAGGATACATACGTATATGCGATAAAAAAGCAAAATGGCCATGGGCCTGATTTTTTTTCCTTTGCAGGTAACCTTTAACATTTTAACAGCAATGTTTGACAAATTCCATATCTGATTTCTAAGTGTAATGTATAAGGAGGTACTGCTTTGATATATGTCCATTCAGACAAGTTGGAGATGGGCGATTCCTAAGTATGGGTCTTTGCATGTTTTCAATTTTTGTGTGCCTTTAAAAGTTCTATAATTTAATTATTTAAATTCATGATTTAATGCAATACAACGTTTTACATTCCTTTTTATTTTATGTGGTTCTTCATCACTGGAACTATGTTTGGAAAGGGAATCCTGGTTTGAACTTGTACTATAATGACTAAGACTAAGTTTTTTAATGTGTATGTAAACTGCTATGTAGGTGCATCATGAAATGAAGAATATTTAATTGAATATATAGGTACTATATACATTGAGAAAACTACAGTCCCTAAACACCTACTCAGAAGGAGATCAAATTTAATGTCTTATTATATGTAGTGTTATTTTAAAATACTTTTAAACAGTGACTTATTTGGAAAAAATATAGCTAATGGAAGCTAATGAAGGGAACAGTTAAAGGAAAAATATATTCGCTGAAATAAAACACAATATTGATTAAGACATTTTTTAAAGGCACATTTTTGAGAGTAACAATAAGTTTTGCAAGTGCTTGCACAGGTCCATTCCACTATAGGTGTGTGTGCCCCATGCACAATTGTTAGAGAACGTTTTTTCCCTCAGCCTCAGGCAGCTCAAGTGCCCTCTTGCTTTTTGCACCACTGACTGCAGGTGTAGGGGAGTGGAGCTGCTCCCAACCTCCCTCAGTTCCTTCTTAATGCCAGTGACAGTTGTTGGAGCACTTCAAGACTTGTTGTAGCAAGTTTTTCCCTCACTCCATTGTATATACCCTGGTCTTCTCAGTAATTAGTTAATTAGTTAGGTAAAGTGTCATTTATTTAGATTTTAGTATTAGTTTTTATGATTGTACGATGAGTACTGGGGTTAGTACCACTGCAACACCTCACTCTCCAGAGCTTAAGATCTGCCGATCCTTCAGTAAGACAGTGCGGGAGTCATATTCAGCTGCAAGACACCTGCGTAGCCTCTGGGTTCCAGTATCCCCAGTGGTACAAGAAGCCTTGCAGTCAGTACCGATGCCTGTGGTCCTACTGCACCACAGCAGAAGCATGTGGTACTGTTACCTTCCACAAAAACTGGTGCAACTGAGAGGCAAGCCAGCAATGATATCCCCACAACTGCTACCCCCAGATTATGTCTATCTTCCTCAGGTCTGACTGGCTCTGCTCCTCCAATGTCAAAAGACTCACTCTTCTTCTTCAGGTTGGGAGGTGCATTCTTCTGTGTCCCACCCTAGGCAAAGAGTTGGGGACCAT
This sequence comes from Lepidochelys kempii, assembly GCF_965140285.1. NCBI lineage: Eukaryota > Metazoa > Chordata > Testudines > Cheloniidae > Lepidochelys > Lepidochelys kempii. The sequence goes on along the minus strand of NC_136390.1, from coordinate 23,628,378 downwards.
GGGCCACACAGCGGTCACAGCACTGGCCTCCTCCTAAGGGGTAATAGCCCAGTCAAGGAAGGTCCCAAATTGTCATTTTATTTGCACTGACCAAGAAGATCACAATAGTTCACCGAAGAACTATATCAAATGAACAGGGTAGTCCTAACTCTAGAATGTTGACCCAAAATTTGCTCTGAATCCATCTCCCAAGAGCAGAAATATGCCATCTGAGAAAACTGTGCTGAACCAGATGACACTATAGGTGAAATCCTGGCCTTATTGAAGCCAATGACAGTGCTCACACTGACTTCAGTAAGGCCAGGATTTTACTTTAAAAAAATCTTCCTGTCACATACAGTGAAACTCAGGAAGTCCTGAAAAATATTTAAGCCACCCTGTGAGACAAATCAGTGTTTTTCCTGGCGGGCTCCTGAAAGCCACTGAAGATCAACCGTGCCCACAATTAACAGGTATTATGAGCATCTGCTATGAGAACTATGAGTCAATCAATGGAAAAGTGTGATAGTCCATACTGCAAACTCCTCCCCTTTTTAGTTAAAGCATAACTGGAAGGTTTTCTGTTTAAAAACAAAACAAACAAAAACATTAAACAATATATTACAAATAGGTCTTCCTAGAACCTGAGAAGAGTGAAAAGCAGAGGACTTCATGATATCCGCTGGGACCTTACCATGCAGGTCTCATTTATCTAGAAATCATG
>NC_136390.1:23580175-23622675 GCF_965140285.1 Lepidochelys kempii | reverse complement strand
ATGCTCAAGGTTCAACTACGCCTTTTAAAAAGTTTGGGTCTGTTTTGGTGTGTAGGGTTTTGCAGTCTGAGTGATATGTGCTTGTTGTATATGTGCTAGAAGTCAGTTGGTTTCTATTTCCACTCACTAGCTGCATGACCTTGGGCAAGTTACTACCTCATTTTCCTCATGTTACAATGGGGCTAATAAGGCTTGTACTTTGGTCCTGCTTTGAGCAGGGGGTTGGACTAGATGACCTCCTGAGGTCTCTTTCAACCCTAATCTTCTATGATTCTATGATTTATATGTCTAGTACCTAAAATAATAAACTAAAGTACCTTTAAAAAGATGGCCCATGAATTTAGAAAAAATATTTTTCCCTTCATATTAAAACTGTAAATGAAGAAAGTAAGTTGTCAAAATACACTAATATAATTCCATCTTTGTAAATTGCATATTTTATGTGGAAATGTGAACTACTACATATTATCTCTTTTGGAAAGAGTTTTTGCTACAAGAAGAATAATGGCAGCATACTCAGCAGGCTGCAGTTGGATGAGATAGCATGCTTGCAGCATTTCTTTGCAGCATAATTGCAGCATCAATGAACCATGAATTCAGTCTAATTAACATAACTGGAACCTCTGCAATCATGCTGCCATTCAATTTACTTTTTGAACATTCTGGAGAAGCATCACGGTTACACTATTTGTTGTTGAAATGCCATAGAGTACTATCCACTTACTGCTTCCCTGTCACTGTCCTGCTGTATTTATATTGTTGAAAGGTAACCCAAGAACTTTAGTGATGGAAGATCATTAGGTCATTTATTTCCAATAATTTTGTATTAATCTTCATGCAGAAAGTAATTAAACACATTCATATGATGCAAAACTCAGGGAACAAATGCACTGAAGACTTGCAGTCTCAAGGATAGATAGACTCTAAATTTGCATAAATTACTTTTAAGGCAAATAACTCCATGTTTGTTAGAAATAGTAGTATTTATTTAAGAAGTTTTTTCCAAATAGTATTTTCTGTGGTGCTGTTTAAACATTATTTGATAACTTGTCTTAGAGATACTTTTATAGAAAAGATTTGCATTCCATATTTTTAAAGTGTGCTATTCAATAAAAGCCTTCTTATTGTAGTTATCATTTGTTTTATAGTAGCACCCATGTATAGCTCTAGGCACTGTAAAAATACATAGTAAGTGTCAGTCCCCTGCCTCAAAGAGCTTGCAGTCTAAATACACAAGGCAAATAGAGGCTGGGAGGGGAAATAGAAGCACAGAGAGGTGAAATGACTTGCTTGAAGATGCACAGCAGGTCAGTGGCAGGGTTGGAAATAGAATGCTGATCTTCTCAGTCCTCATCACTTTCCTATGCACTAGACCATGCTGCCTTTCTACTCACTGTATGTGGGATTAGTTACCTTCTATATGGTAGGCATAGCCTTCTGTTTTGTTTATGTTCTTGCACTACAACTATTATCATGGTGTGTGAGCACCTTCTAAAAGTATTCAAGATCAATTACATCAACAAAGTTTCTTCTCCTTCATCTCCCCAAAACTTTGGGGAGTAAGTTATGTATTTCTACCCTTATTGCAATGCTAAACAATTATGAATCACTTTGTGGGAGAGCAAGTTCAAATTAGTGAGTTTTGCATTTGAATCTGGAAGAGGTAAGATTTGAGGTCAATCCTGGTTACTTCCAGAGTTAATTCCACAATCTCAGGGTTGGCTGCTCAGAAAGCCACATCTACTGCATACACAAGCCTGACCCTTGAAATAAACAATTCCATTTTCTCTGAAGAATGGATCTGTTGAGGGTGGTTGAGATCCCAGGGGGTGAGACAATCTTTTAGGGCTCAGTCCACTGAGGACTAAATATGATAAACTTGATCAGGTATTAAACTGGTTGTCAGTGAAGTGAGTGGGTGTACAGAAGTAATGTATTCTTGGTATCTCATGTTGCTGTGAAAGTGTGTTGCTGCATTCTACATAAGTTGCAGCTTTTCCAGGGCTAATGCTTTCAAGCTAAGATATAGTGCATTGCAGTAATTAAATCTGGAAGTGATGAAAGGCATGTATGACTGAGGTTAGGTCATCACTGAAGAGGATGGGGAATTCTTCTAGCAAGCTGCAGATGACAGAAAGCATTTTTTGCAGCTGATGCTGTCTGACAATCCAGTATCAGTGAGTAATCTAGAAGGACTTCTAGTTTGCAGACTAGATGTCATTGGAAGGAAAAGGAAGAAAGTTGTTCATAGTGTTTCCCTCTAAGAGGATAATCTCCATCTTCCTTGGGTGTAGCTTCAGCTATTTCTTCCTCATCTACATGCTGATACCAGTCAGCTCTATAATCATAATGACTCACAGGCTCTGCAACTCCTCAGTTCATTGGATTGCTGCTGTTATCACTGAATATATCTACTTCAGGAATATAATTGTTAAATTTCTCACTCTGAGCATTTAAGTGCTTAATTTAGCTGTTGGATCTTTGAAATTGAGGTAAGTCATAGCTGGAACCGAGATGCCTTCCATTCTTGATCTTTCCTTCAGTTAGCATCTGACACTGAATGAACTGCTCTCTCATATCTCTGGTCTAGTAAGAGTAGAATCTCTTGTCAGAGCTCTTTGCTTGAATTGAATAGGAGAAATAGGGAAGTCCCTCTGTGGGAAGGAACCCAATTTCGTCCTCTGAAAGCGATTATGCAAAATGGCACTTCATAAAGGAGTAGATTTTGCATCCTGGAGACAAGTCCATTGGAGGGATATGAGTATCATGGTGTGTAGCCCTGCATGTAAAAATGGGTGTTTTACATGGGGAGCCTATAAGCAGGGGTGTTTCAAGTCAAGAGTCATCATGTGTCTCAAGGGAGCAAGCACAGTAGGATTAATGTCTCAGGGTAGCCGGATGCAAAGAGATGAACATGTCTGGGAGAAGCCCAAAGTAGAGTACCGAGGGAAGAGTGGTCCCCCTGTGTCCTTCTCCAATAATCTTGCAATCTCCCAACCACAATTCTGCCATCTCTGGAAAAAGCAATGGAAACTCTCCACCAACAGCTTCCTTTCAGCCTCCTTTATAAATATTCATTTATTTCTGTTTACTGGTGTTTCCCTTACATGCTACTTGAAAACGAAGTGATTATAGGTATCTATTGAAAACATCTCACTTTTAAAAAACAAAGTTAATAAAAAAAACTTCTCGCTAGTATATGAATTTTGTATTGTTAGTCTGATACTGATAGAATCCTTTTTTTTTTTTCTACTGGGGAATCATATAGAAATAGAAAATGCATTGTATGCAGAACTTGAACATCATGGTTTTCAATGAGAGTAAGACAGAATACAGAAGAAACTTCTCTAACTTAAACCACTGCATCTAATGTAAATGCCTATGTGACCTTTCTTATGTATGTTTTTGATAAGTATGTAGTATAACCTTGAATTCCTTGCATACTTAAATTTAAAATACATAGATATTCTATGAAACTTCAGATATTCACAGTAATATAATTGCAGTAATAGTGACATGAGCATTCTAGGCTGTGGTTCAAGAGATCATGAATTCCTACTGATTTTTAGAGAAGCCTGAGGGACTTAGGTGGCCAAATCCCATTGACTTTCAATAAGATTTAGGAATTTATACTTCTTTGAAAATCCCAACCTGAGTCCCCATCAAGTGAACACTGAGGTTTTCAACACTGCCTAAGGGATTTGAATGCCAAGTTCCCCATAATGTAAGGGGAATTGGGAATCAAAATCCCTTTGGGGGGTCTTAGAAAAATCTCAGTCTAAGATATTAAACCCAGGGCTTCACTTCTGACTAATTCTGGACTTGCATATTGTAAAGAGAGAACAAGAACTAGCTGGGGTGGAGGCTGTTTCTTCAGTCTTATTTGTCTCATCTTACCACTACTAGGCTCTTTTCCCATGAAGTTTCTGTCACTACCATTCTTTTCACTTTTATCACTATTTAAAAAGGAAAAAAATATATTGTTTGTCACAAAACTTCATTCATTAGGGGTGTCTGCACATCCCTAAGAGTAACACTGCTGCTGGTCTATCTCTAATGGAAGTTCAGGGGAGAATTATATCTTTAGCAGTTTTGGGGGAAATATAGTTTAGGATCCACAGATTGACAGGTTTCAGAGTAACAGCCGTGTTAGTCTGTATTCGCAAAAAGAAAAGGAGTACTTGTGGCACCTTAGAGACTAACCAATTTATTTGAGCATGAGCTTTCGTGAGCTACAGCTCACTTCATCGGATGTATACCGTGGAAACTGCAGCAGACTTTATATACACACAGAGAATATGAAACAATACCTCCTCCCACCCCACTGTCCTGCTGGTAATAGCTTATCTAAAGTGATCATCAGGTTGGGCCATTTCCAGCACAAATCCAGGTTTTCTCACCCTCCACCCCCCCACACAAATTCACTCTCCTGCTGGTGATAGCCCATCCAAAGTGACAACTCTTTACACAATGTGCATGATAATCAAGTTGGGCCATTTCCTGCACAAATCCAGGTTCTCTCACCCCCTCACCCCCCTCCCAAAAACCACACACACAAACTCACTATCCTGCTGGTAATAGCTCATCCAAAGTGACCACTCTCCCTACAATGTGCATGATAATCAAGGTGGGCCATTTCCAGCACAAATCCAGGTTTTCTCACCCCCCCCCCCCACCCCCATACACACACAAACTCACTCTCCTGCTGGTAATAGCTCATCCAAACTGACCACTCTCCAAATTTAAATCCAAGTTAAACCAGAACATCTGGGGGGGGGTAGGAAAAAACAAGGGGAAATGGGCTACCTTGCATAATGACTTAGCCACTCCCAGTCTCTATTTAGGCCTAAATTAATAGTATCCAATTTGCAAATGAATTCCAATTCAGCAGTTTCTCGCTGGAGTCTGGATTTGAAGTTTTTTTGTTTTAAGATAGCAACCTTCATGTCTGTGATTGCGTGACCAGAGAGATTGAAGTGTTCTCCGACTGGTTTATGAATGTTATAATTCTTGACATCTGATTTGTGTCCATTTATTCTTTTACATAGAGACTGTCCAGTTTGACCAATGTAAATGGCAGAGGGGCATTACTGGCACATGATGGCATATATCACATTGGTGGATGTGCAGGTGAACGAGCCTCTGATAGTGTGGCTGATGTTATTAGGCCCTGTGATGGTGTCCCCTGAATAGATATGTGGGCACAATTGGCAACGGGCTTTGTTGCAAGGATAAGTTCCTGGGTTAGTGGTTCTGTTGTGTGGTATGTGGTTGTTGGTGAGTATTTGCTTCAGGTTGCGGGGCTGTCTGTAGGCAAGGACTGGCCTGTCTCCCAAGATTTGTGAGAGTGTTGGGTCATCCTTTAGGATAGGTTGTAGATCCTTAATAATGCGTTGGAGGGGTTTTAGTTGGGGGCTGAAGGTGACGGCTAGTGGCGTTCTGTTATTTTCTTTGTTAGGCCTGTCCTGTAGTAGGTAACTTCTGGGAACTCTTCTGGCTCTATCAATCTGTTTCTTTACTTCTGCAGGTGGGTATTGTAGTTGTAAGAAAGCTTGACAGAGATCTTGTAGGTGTTTGTCTCTGTCTGAGGGGTTGGAGCAAATGCGGTTGTATCGCACAGCTTGGCTGTAGACGATGGATCGTGTGGTGTGGTCAGGGTGAAAGCTGGAGGCATGCAGGTAGGAATAGCAGTCAGTAGGTTTCCGGTATAGGGTGGTGTTTATGTGACCATTCATGCAGTTGATAGATTTCCACTCCATACGGCTAAATGCAGTGCCTTGCATAATGACAGGTTTCAGATTTTTATGGCTGATTTAGAACAACAGTTTTATGGCTGATTTAGAACAACGCTTCCTCAGCTCTCGTCCCCTAAAGCCCCTACTCTACTTGCGCTATATTGATGACATCTTCATCATCTGGACCCATGGAAAAGAAGCCCTTGAGGAATTCCACCATGATTTCAACAATTTCCATCCCACCACCAACCTCAGCCTGGTCCAGTCCACACAAGAGATCCACTTCCTGGACACTACAGTGCTAATAAACAATGGTCACATAAACACCACCCTATACCGGAAACCTACTGACCGCTATTCCTAACTGCATGCCTCCAGCTTTCACTGTAGTATCTGGGTGTCTCCCAATCTTTAATATATTTATCCTCAATAAGGAAGGGAAATACTATTATCCCAATTTTATAGATGGGGAACTGAGGCATAGCGAGGCTAAATCACTTGCCCAGGGTCACAATGGTCTCACTGTGGCAGAGCATGGAATTAAACCAAGCCTCCCAAGATCTAGGATACTGTCCTAACCTGGACCATCCTTTCTCTTTAATGCAGGTCTTGTCACTGAGCTTACCAGTACAGCACCTTATTATTCTGGGGAGGACTTTGTTCTGAATTTATAAAACCAAGCTCTTTTATTCTAATATGTGACGTGCCTATCAAAAATAAAGTAAATACAATGCATCGCAATGCACATGTTAAACTATGCAAGAAATACAGTTCTGTTACTCTAGAAGTGTAGTGGCCTCATGGGACATGTTATAGAATTTTGCAGGGCCCCAAGGACCTACAAAATTCCATTGAGCGTTTTGAATTCACTTCTCAGAAGAATCAAGTCCCCATGGTCTGTTAAAAAGCTTTGACGTTTCATTTTCTCTGCAAGGGCATGTTTGAACATTTGTTTTGTCTAGGCACTGTATATTTTCACATTCAAAAACCACTTTAAATCAGCTAACAGAAATGCAGGCCCAATGACTACTACCCCAAGCAAGGCCCTATTTCTGGAAGACACTTAAACTCACATGCAACTGTAAGCATGTGAACGTTCCCATTGACATCAAAGCCAATGAGACAGCTCACATTCTTTACATTATGCATGTGCCGAAGTCCCTTCCTAAATTGGGGACCAAGAGAATATCAGAAGATTGAGGGGGAAGCACTCAAGCACATTGGGGTTCAGAGAAGATAATGGCTCATGAGTTGCCTCTCTTTCTGGGCTCACGAGCTTTTGAGTTACTGAATTAGCCAGGACAACAGTCTGGGGCCCAAGAATTTGCTTCAGTTGATTATACCTAAGAATGATCCTTGGGAATTGCTCCTGCTGAAGAACCTATCCAAAACGCCTTCAGGAACTGATAGCAGGAGTGTGGCTCCCTTGGTACCTGGAGCAATAAAGTCCATCATAATTTGATTATGATGTTTCAGCTGTGTATTTTAAATAATTAAATGTAGCTACAATTAATATGTAAACATGGCTGAATTTTCGTTATCATTATTAGTCCTGATTTCTGTGTTTTAAGGCATGATATTGCAACATTTAAATCAGTGGAGTTTTGTCATTGACTTCAACAAGCTCAGGATCAAGGTCTTAAATTGTCAATGGGTCGAAACTTATCAAATGGCTCATCAGCCAGGATCTATATTTTATTTAGCTAAAATTATTTTGAAAAGGCTCATTTTTAATTAGATAGCTTAATTTGGACCTTATCTCTGGCCTTTTTGAAAATGGTAACTTAAAAACATTTTAAATTAACAGAACAAATTTTCATAAATGCTTCATAATGGGGACTAATACCTACCATGTTTTTTTTTTTATTTTTGTTTTTATTTAATCAGTCTATACATACAAGTCATATGCTCTATGTATCTCATGTGCACACAGTATACTGCAGATCCTGTTACTGTTGATGAATGACATAAAGGAAATAAAGGAAAAACAGTTTTATTCTCGTTGTTTTAGTGGTGACTCTCTTTCATTACCCTACTTAAGCAGTCTACAATGTCTGCTAGATAGTTTAGAAAGCTCTACTTTCTTTTACTTTTCCTCTGGGTTTTATCAGTTCATCTATCCATTCTTTTTCAAAAAGTTTTATTTTCTATCCAAGATTCTTTATTAATAAACTTTTCAAAGCTAAGGATCAAGCTAAGGACTAGTTGTTGCTGAGAAAGGGTTTAAGGAAATGGGAAGGGTAGCTAAGTTGGTGGGTTGTTGTAATACCGTGCCTGGAAATGAACGGTTTTGAAAGAAAGGTAGAGGAAGCAGTGCCAATTAAAGATAGGGATCCAGACTATGTGGATGGGTGATCAGAGCTTTTCAGAACCTTATTGCTGATCTGAGTCAGGCATCTACTGTATGTAAATGTACAGAAGATTACTGAATGCCCATACATTGCAAGTAAAATAAAGTCAAGCTTGTTACTGACTACAGTAACTAAGAAATTACAGAGCAAAATGTTTTGAGGGTAGTTTGAAATTGTGTTTCAAGTTTAATGTACTGCAAAACAACACATTGAATAGTTGCCTGATGTGGTAGAAACACAGAATAACTCTTCTGTTGTAGGCTATAAGAAAGAAAATAATTGTTTTTTTGGAGAATAAATATTTAATTCTTTGCTGATGGATGCAAATTCTGATGAATCTCATACTCTGAAAAGTTAAGTGTCAGAAATAATTAATCTAAAAATGTGAAGGGAATATATTGCAATCAGAAATTAAGAACTTTTTCTCACTACTATGTGCAAAGATATCATTTCATGACCACTTATATTTAGTTTTCAAGCACTACTTTTTATCTTTAGTTCCCCCATTCTTTTCACTGATGATGAGTGAAAACAACCTCTCAAATAATTTTTAAAACTTTAAGTATCGTTACCTTTACTTTTCTCTCTAGTCTGATATACCTTGTCTTACTGGTAGAATTGATAGCATTGCCTACATTATCAGTTGCTTACATCATTAATTGTCTATAACAGACGTAGGCCAACATTTTAAAATTTAGTTACATAAAGATAGATTTATTTGGGGTGGGGTTTTTTTTAGTATATTTTGTTTCCTTTCTTTAAATACCACCATATAGCTCTCAAGAATAAACTACGCAGAAGAGACCATCTTCCTGAGACTATTTCTGTTTTTATGCTTCTTTTTTTTTTCTTTTCCCAAGTACCTAAGCTTGACAGTGTTTAACCAGCCCTCTGTTAAACCAGAAGATTTACTTCTCTGGTTTACAGATATATTTAGAGATGTGAATAGGCTTGTGTTTATATTCAGATGATATTTGTGTATGGAATTTTTTTTGTTCAGGGAATATTTGGATTTGGAAAACATCTAATGGACATAATGAGGTAAAACATAAATTATGATGAGAAGGAGAGTGAGGACAAACTTTTAATTTTTAAAATTCTTTTATTATGAATTTATGTAACTTATTTTTATTATCATTTATCATGTGTATTGCAGTAGCACATAAGGAGCCCAGTCTTGGATCAGTCCCTGTTGTGCTAGGCACTGTACAAACACACCAACAGAAAGATGGGTAGAAGGGTCTTAAAAAGGGGTTTGAAGGCTGGCAGTGAGTTGGCTTTGCGAATGTTTATAAGGACCTCCTCATATGCATCTTCATGAAGTAATTTTGGTAGAGATAACAAAGGCAGCCCTAGATGGGCAGTAGAGAGTACCAAATAGGAATGGCTGAAAGATAAGAGAGCAGTGTATTGACTGGCAGCTGGAGTTCAGTGCATACCACAGCAACATCCCAGCTCGGAGCTGGCTGGAGATACCTCTTGTGTGGGTAAGGGCAGAAGCCTGCTGAGTTTTTGAGGCAGCTGGACCAGATTATCTGTTTTGATTTGTGTTGGACTGTTTAGGTTTTGAAAATTAAATCCATTCCTAAAGAAAGAAACTGAAATTATGCTATTGTTGGGAACTTTATTTGATGTAATGGCTTGCAAGTCGGCTTTAGTAGCTTACACTGCTCTGAAATGATGCTATGCAATAACGATTTGATGAAGGCACTTTTAGTGTCTGGTAACAGAAATTGATTTTTAAAAAATGTATTTGTTTTTGTTTTGTGTTGTTTTCTTGTGTTTATTTATTTATTTCCCCCCTCATTGTGTCACTACAATGCAGAATTAGAATTATGAAGAGTAACAGGGGAAAGAACATTAATCTTTTTTTTTTTTTTTTTAAGTCTTGAAATGTAGCCTACCTACAGAATTTCAGTGAATTTTAACTGTAAGGGAAGTCTGAAATTGCCTCATTTTTCTGTTGTTAAGCTCATTCAAGACAAATAAACGGTCTGAAACTGAGCTCTAAACTTCTTAAAGGACCGATTTTTAATTATTTGTAATTCGTAAACTAATTGACATATCTACATGTAAATTCTCAAAATTCTTTCTGTACTCAAAGAGTAAGTACTGTAATTTTGGAGAGAACAAGCTGTATATAATAAAGTGGCTGGATCACGGATTTAAGGGCAAAACTCAGTCCAACCTTCACCATGGAACTATGAGCAGTGTTTCCATAACGACAGAGGGTACAAGACATAGTCTGTGAATTCCTACTCCTTCCCAATACCATCCTCTGACTCGTGCTGCATCCAACAACAGACACTGGCAGGGCTCTGTGTCATTTTTTCTCACTTCTGTGCCTCAACACTAGATAATAAATATATTATTTTAAGGGGAGTGTTAATGTATGTATTTTTTTGTTGATTTTTGGAAAAAGAACAGTGAGAACATCTTCTTCTCTTGTTTTGCTCCCAAGAACAAGTGCAAAGAGAGCAGGAAAATGCTTCCAAATAGCTCCCAAAACTACTGAAGATGTAAATCCAGCCACTAATTAGCTGGAATCCTCTCGTGAGACTTGGAAATTTCCCTTACCTTATTTTGGCACATGCTCTTGTGAATATCCAGCAGCCAAATATTTTCTGGTTTATATTCAGAAATATTTGCCTTGCCAAGTATTACCTATATTCATGCTGTCTGGCAAATTTGTTATTTGATTTGCCCATCCCACTATGGGCCCAACTCCTGCAAGACGATGAGCATCCTCAGATCCCATTTAAGTCAATGTGATTTGAGGGAGTGCCACACCCCACACGACCTATGCAATATGTTTTCAATCTGCAAAGGAAGTATTTGCATAATAAAATGTGACTGAATAATATGACTAAGATGCTGTCCCGAGCTGGAGGAAGAATATTTGATTTGGAGAGAAGGGGAAAAGGAGAGAGGTCTGGATAATGGAGACAGAAGTTGAAGATATGCAGATGGAGATGCTACTGTAAAAATAGGATTTTCAATGTCAGGGATGATACAGTGCTGTGATTAAATTAAAAAATGGTACCATGAGTGTTTATGCTTCCATGAAAGTACTTGTTGACCACTTCTTGACAACTATATAGTGTCACAACTACAAAAGTGAGATGAGCCCATAACTCCATGAAACTGTACATCAGAAGAACTGTGAAATCCCTCCACTTCAGCTGATAACCACCATTAATTTTTTTTATTTTATATCTGTTCATTTTAAAAGCTGTTTTTAAAAGAAATATGTATTTGAGCATTTTAATTCATTACTCTTTTTTGTAATATGGGAAAGTGACCAAGTGCAATTAAGAAAATGCAGCATTTTCTTCTGAACACTTCTCTACTCTACTGTTGTGCTTAAGAAACCTCAGTAAAGTACATTTTTCCATCATATAATTTCAAGCCACTTATCAGTAAACAAAATCCCAACAAATACCAATAAATGGCTCTGATCATTAAAGATAGGATGTGGCCCTTCTCCTGAGCTAATTATGCACCCCTAGTTATAAATATAGGCAAGTAACATACCCACAAGTCAGGGCTAGATATAAAACAAAACTCCAGTATTACCAAGCTGGAAATGTAACATTTTTTTTCAAAAACTGGTCCAATATTCACAAAAGAGTGGCTGTTTTTAGCCCCCACATTTCAGTGAGATAACCCATAAATTAATTTTGATCAAACTTGAAGGACCATCATCCTTAAATGAACCGAAGATAATTATATTGCTTGTTGAAAATTATAGTTAACATATCAGAATAAACTTTCTAGTTTAAAAGACCAGCTAAAGCAATTCCAGTATAAATGGTTAGGTTTACTTAGCAGTAATTTCAGAGCTGTGAATACATATTTGGTCTCAGAAATTAAAAATGTTTGTAAAAATGTGCCCATTCTATGCTTATTCTTAGTGTCTAAAGTATACCTGTGTGTCACATATTCTGCATGTTAACACCAGAGGAGATTAAACTCAATGGATTTACCAAAAAACAGTAGTTTTCTTGAAAAAAACAAAATCATCCATGTAACTTTCTTCCAAGAGTTAGCATCTGTATCCTCCCCATCTCCCCCTGCCCCCGACCAGCTATCTATTCCATAGGGAAGTCACATTTTCTTGTAAACTTGCATGAGATCTTTAAAAATATACAAAAAAAAACCTTGGTTTTATTCATTCATTCAGCAATATAATTTCCAACCTTCCTGTCCTAGGTGAATGTTTCCTTCTTAATGTAAAATAAATAAATGCCTATGAGGAAGATAGCTATAAAAACCTTTGTATCCTGAATCAAACTTGGCACAGAAGAGGCTGATATCATTTTGACAATCACCGGTGAAGTATTACAGAGCATGAAAGTCCAGCTCTTTGCCTGAAATGAGATTAGATCTGAATGTAAGGAAGAAGTAACAAAGGTCCACAAAATTACTGAAAACTGCAAATATATCCTGTCCTCACTCTCACGCATTCCACACTTTCATTGTGTGACTGACTGTAAAAAGAAGTGAACCTTGTTTCTCCTTGCACCCCAGTTCACATCCAATCAATGCCAGAGAAATAACTGAGAGGTTTTGGGGAGCACGCGCTATTTGATGTCAATCTGCCTAATGTTTCCATATGATTCTAGCAACAGTAGGAACATCAAAACCAGAAAGCCTGCAGCTACTTTTAAACAGAGGGAAGATTTATTTTTTATTGGAAATACATATGCAAACATAGTTAATCCACAAGAACTTCCTCCACATCTAAAAACTTGGCTGAGGTTGTATGGCTTTCATAGAACCCTGCATAATCCTGCACTTCGCCTTTGGTTTATGACTCTTAAAGGGACAGAATTGTATTTGCTATAGGTGAAGAGGAAGAACAGCAAACATTGTTGGTGAAAGAAATCTGATGTATTCAAATAGCACAATCCCAGAACTAGACTAGTTTACTCCAGAAAAAAATGAATGCTCATCCATATAAGAGAGCTTTAAAAAATATTGTTGAGGCCTACATTCCACATCTCCAGAAAATTCCATTAGTCTTCTCAGTGTTCAATTAAAATGGAGGAAAAGGGACATCAGCCATATATCCAGTGATTAATAGAATGATAGAAACGTAGGGCTGGAAGGGACCTTGAGAGGTCATCTAATACAGCTCCCTGCACTGAGGCAGGACCAAGTATACCTAGACCAGTGGTTCTCAAATTTTGAACTGGTGACCCCTTTCACATAGCAAGCCTCTGAGTGCAACCCTCCCCCCTCTCCCCCCTTATAAATTAAAAGCACTTTTTAACATACTTAACACCATTATAAATGCTGGAGGCAAAGCAGTGTTTGGGGTGGAGGCTGACAGCTCAGGACCTCTTATGTAATAGCCTCGTGACCCCCTGAGTGGTCCCAACCTCCAGTTTGAGAACCCTGACCTAGACCATCCTGGAAGGTGTTTGTCTAACTGCCCAATTTTTTAAACCTTTCCTCATAGGTTTGTCTAACTGCCCAACCTTTTTTAAATCTTTTATCAGTTTTGTTGCTCTCTTCCAATTTGTCCACATCTTTCTTAAGGTGTGATGCCTAGAACTGGACACACTACTCCAGCTGAGGCTTCACCACTGTCAAGTAGAGCAGGACAATTACTTTCCATGTCTTACATATGACACTCCTATTAATACATGTCAGAAAATTAGCTTTTTTTGCAGCTATATCACATTGTTAACTCATATTCAATTTGTGATCCACTAAAACCCCCAGATCCTTTTTCAGGAACACGAATGCGTAGCCAGTTATTCCAAATTTTGTAGTTATGTATTTGATTTTTTTCTTAAGCATAGGACTTTGCACTTGTCTTTACTGAATTTCATCTTGCTGATTTTAGACCAATTCTCCAATTTGTCAAGGTCCTTTTGAATTCTAATCTTGTCCTCCAAATTTCTAACAACCCATCCCAGCTTGGTATCATTTGTGAAATTTATAAGCATACTAACCATTCCATTATAGAATAGTGGACCCAGGACAGACCCCTGTGGGACTCCACTAGATACTTCCCCCCCCCTAGTTTGACAGTGCACCAATTATATCTACTCTCTGAGTATGGTCTTTCAACCAGCATTGCCCCCACCTTAGAGTAATTTATTTTAGATCACATTTCTTTAGTTTGCTTATGAGAATGTCATGTGGAACTTTGTGAAATGCCTTACTAAAATCAAAATATATCCATATCCGCTGCTTCTTCCCTATCCACTAAGCCAGTAATCTGGTCAAAGAAGGAAATTAGGATAGTTTGGTATGATTTGTTTATGAGAAATCTATGTTGGCTATTACTTGCAACCCTTTTATCCTCCAGGTGCTTACAAATTGATTGCTTAATAATTTGTTCCAGTATCTTTACAGGTATCAATGTTAGGTTAACTGGTCTATAATCCTCCAGATCCTCTTTTTCCCCTTTTTAAAGACAGATGCTATGTTTGCTCTTCTCTAGTCCTCTACAACCTTACCCGTCCTCATTGAGTTCTCAAAGATAATTGCTAATGGTTCCAGTTTTGTTTCATGCATCTGAAAGTTGCCAGAAAATACATGAACAACAATAATAAGGGAGTTCAGCAGTTCTTACAGCTCTAATCATCATGATTTACATCTGAGATGAACTAATATGGTGAACTAAAGAATATAATGCTTACCCAGAGAGACCTGTTTATTAGCTGCAAAGTCAGTATTTAGGAGCTTATGTTCTGTTCCCAGTGGTCACCTTTTTCTAAAATAATATTGTAACTGTTCTGGGCATTTCTTCAGTTCCTTATAGCTGGGAATAGGACCCCTCTGTATCTTTCTCAGAAGAATACAGTCCAGGAGTGGATTGTTAAAAGGACCATGCCTATTTTATGGTTTCTTTTAGGTAAGGTCACCATTTTAGAAAACCATCACAAAACCAATGCTCACCTTCTGGTTAAGACAGACTAATATGACAACAAAACACTATTCTCCCTTTATCTCTATTCATACCTTTAAAATTTCCCAGTTTATTTCTTAGATTCATTGGCAGCTGTGTGTTTCTTAATGGAGGCTGGGGTGGAATAATGACAGGTTTCAGAGTAGCGGCCGTGTTAGTCTGTATACGCAAAAAGAAAAGGAGTACTTGTGGCACCTTAGAGACTAACCGATTTATTTGAGCATAAGCTTTCGTGAGCTACAGCTTACTTCATTGGAGACACTCATACTTTTCTGGTAATCGTTGCTTTGTAGATTTCTCCAAGGATAATCTGGAAAGGTAAAACTTGTCTGCTAGCAGATTTCTTCAGTCTTTGCAATAAGATTAAATATTCTCTTGGGGTAAAGGAAGTTCACTGGAAGTAATATTCTGAAATGTCCATAATCTTTGACTTAATCATCAATGCAAGAGTTGTCTTCAAAAAAAGAATGATTTTTAAAAGCTTATAGTAGTACTTAGCTTTATAAGGGACTTAACACCTTCTACCTTTATTTTTTATATGCAGAATTATCAGGAATGAGTGATTTTGTGAAAGCCACAAAGAAAGTTATCAATTAATAGTATATTGCCTACTGGTGCTAGTCAGAGTCATAGCTTGTGATTTGGCTTATGGTGCTAATTTGTCACTGCTTGCTACCATGAGGAACTTTTGCACATTCAGTAGGCTGTTTTTCATAAACCTCCCCCCCTGCCACTCCCCCCCCCCTTTTTTTTTTTTTTGGTTTGCTTATGTGCTCAATTGAAACTTATATACTGTATTGTGAGTGGATATACCTCTGGCTTCTCCAGCTATATGTGAAAGCCCAAATGCCAGATATACACTGTGTATTCAAATATTTTGGCTGGATTTGAAGCCAAGAATATTGAAGTGGCAGTCCATGAAGAACAACCCCTCAACTGTTAAGGAAATGTGTTATATTGTCACTAAATATTAATTCATTAGAACTCAAGCAACTTCCGCAATTTCAAAATGCATTTTTTCATCTACAGTTATGAAAAAACAGCGGTAGTATGAACATGAAAAGATTATGGATAAAATACTTAATCTTTTTCCCTCAAGCTGTCTTCTAGAGGAGCCACCTCTGTCTCTTAAACTGTGTTTCCTGCTGAACAGCACAGTTTTCTCTCGTACTGAAGTTTCTGTGTAGTTGATGCTAAACAAGCCCTTAGTTATTGAGAATTTCTGTTGAGAAGCTCATCATCTGTGCCTTGCTACAGATACAATCTGCTATTGGGTCTCTAGTTTTGTGAGCTTTCAATTAATTTAACTTTAGCTATGAAGGTGTTGAGAATCCTCAGTCTACAATATGTACTCTCCGTGCACACATGTGGGTGTGTAAGTGGAGAGAGAAGATGGGGGGGGGGAGTGGAAGGGGGAGAGAAGAGCAAAAGAAACACATACACACAGATACTTACTTGCACATAGTTGTTTTCAGTGAGACTGAGTCTGGGGAGAGCTGGAGCAAACTTATTTAAAATATGAAATGCATTTAGCTCCAACAGTATTGGATTTCCTTCAAATTTTATGCAGCCAATATTTGATTATCACCTCTTCAGGGCAAGGGCAGGGTCTTCCTGTGAGTATAGATAGTACCCAGAACACTGGTGCACCAATCCTGATTGGGCCCTTTCGATACTGCCACAATATAAGAAATAGTAATAACTACTACTATGTTTCACAAACAGCTTTCTGCAGTGAAAAAGGCAGCAAACAGATCAAATATAGCCCTTAGCAATGTTACACAAAACACAACAAAAATGTGCTCTATTTTAAAGTGTACTAGCAATCTAGAAAGGATTTTCAATCTGGGGCTTTGTTAAATGTTAGTAGTGAAACCTGTAAACATCTTTCTTTGATCTTTCTCCAGCTTATACAGAATAATAGGAACAGAATAAAGTGCCATTTATATGTACACCTCTTTCCTTTGATCTTACCAGCAAATAAATAAATACTGCTACTCTAACTCAGCTCCATTTAGTTCAAACCATTGGTGTTTTCCACGGCTTTCTATATGTTGTGTTACTGCCTATTTTGTTGCGTTTGAACTTACAGTTGTATAATTTTTACCTTTAAAAGTTTTACTACTACTCATGCAAAATTTCCAAGAAAGAAAGAGCACAGTTAAATAGGAAGTTTATTGTGAATTATGTATATAAAAATTTATTACATAACAATTTATAATTCATAGAGGAAATTTTGGTGTGTTTCAAAATATCTGAATGTTCTAGCAATGGATTCACTAATAATTTAGGGTAGATTGTTAAATTGTAATCTGCTCTGAGTAAGGAACTGTGCATAGCTGCTCCATCACAGCAACAGATCAGGGAGGGAATTGTGACTCTCATAGTCACCAATTCTTTGTCTCCTCCTTGCTCCAAGGGGGAAGTAATCTGCCACTGGTCTATATACTAGCTGATATGTGCATACAGATAGAGCCAATGTACAGGAGTAGCAGCCTCACAGTCCTTATAATGGGTCCCCTTACCCTGTGCGGTGACCTATGAAAAGGGAAGCCCACAGATGAGTAAAAGGTGCTTTTCACCCCCTTACTTCCCTGTGTGTTATAAGAGCAGGTCACTATCCTGCCTTTAGAAATAATAATTATAGAATGTGCCTACTTAAGTGTAAGGCTGTTTCTTTGCACTCCTTGAAATCCCTCTTCAAGACTCCCCTCTGTCCTGATTCCTGGAAAAGCTTGACACTGGCTAGGCAGCTGGTGTTCTGTGACCACTGCTTATCATGACGAGCAGGACTTTCTCATTGTTTCTTTGTGCTCTCTCTGCCTCTTTGTTGCTTCCACCTGTTGTCTGTTGTCAGAGACCAGCGGTTTTCAACCTGTGGTCCACGGACTCCGGGGGGTCTGCAGACTATGTCTAAGATTTCCAAAGGAGTCCACACCTCCACTAGAATTTTTTTTAGGGGTCCACAAATGTAAAAAGGTTGAAATCACTGTCCTAGATGATATGTTTGTCCGGATATGAAGTATTTGTTGTGTTTGTATAGCGCCTAGAACAGTGGGTCCCTGATCTGGAACTCCTATACAGTTCTGTAATACAAATAATAAAAATCCAAACAATAAATAATCCACTAATTAAAGAAAAAGAATATTGCTTTAATGTTTTATTCTGAGTATTTGCCAGCAGAAGTTCCTAAGTCTGCCATATTATAATTTAGAAAGATGTTTGTAGTTGTATTTATCTTGTAGTTTCAGTACCTGTGATATAAAAGCTTTTACTTTAAACCCCAGTAGGACATAAGAAGCATCCATCTCCCATACCTGCAGCTGCCATTTACATATTAGAGGTAGGTCCAGACGTTCGACACTTTGAAAGCTACAGTTACACCATTTAAGGACAGGGTTAAGGGCTGCTTCATAGAAGAAGTTAAGATAAAACAGTTACACAGATTATTATTAATTTTTTTCCTTACAGCAACAAGGCCAGAGGGTGTGTTCCAACTATAGGGTGATCACACTTCTCAGGCTCCCAAGCAAAGCCTATGCCAGGGTGCTGGAGAGGAGGTTGTGCCCATTAGCTGAACCTTGGATTCAGGAGGTACAATGCAGATTCTGTCCTGGCCGTGGAACAACAGACCAGCTCTTTGTTCTCTTGCAGATACTCAAGCAGTGTGGGAATTTGCTGATCTGGTCTGCCTTTGTTTTGTAGTCCTTTCTTGTGTAAAGTGCTGCAGGAATATGAGTTTCTGGTGCTACATTTGCATGCTATCCAGTCTCTCTATTCTCAGAATGAGAGTTGTGTTTGTATTCTTGATCTTGTCAAGTTCATTCAAGGTGGGCACTGGACTCTACAAGGGGTGTGTAGAGTGATTTTCATGGACAGGATATCAAGGTGCAGGTGAGCTGTGGAGTGCATCCGGTATGGGAACTTGGAGGTGCCATCTCTGCTGTTTGCAGATGATGATGTCCTTCTTGCTTCTTAAGAATGCGATCTCCGACGTGCACTCGAATGTTTCACTGCTGAGTGTGAAGCGGCTGGAATGAGAATCAGCGCCTCCAGATGAGAGGCCATGGTTCTATCCCAAAAGAAAGTGGACTGCTCTATCCAGGTGAGGGGAGAGAAGCTGCCCTTTTTGGAAGAGTTCAAGTGTCTAGGAGTCTTGTTTACAAGTGACGGCAAGCGGGAGATTTAGATCAATCAGTGGATTGGTGCGGTGGTGGCAGTGATGCAGGCACTGTACCAACCTGTGGTGGTGAAGCAGGAGCTGAGTTTTTGAATGAAGCTCTCTCTTTACAGGTTGCTCTACATCCCAGTCCTTATCTATGGTCATGAACTTTGGGTAATGACCAAAAGGACGAGATCGCCGGTACAAGAGGCGGAAATGAGGTTTCTCTGCAGGGTGGCTGGGCTTACTCTCCAACACAGGGTAAGAAGCTCGGCTATCTGAGAGGGCATTGGCATAGAGATGCTATTCCTCCAGATTGAGAGGAGCCCATTAAGGTGGTTTGGGCACCTGATAAGGATGTCCCCGGGAGACTTCTGTTGGAACTCTACCAGGCACATGCTACTGGGCAGAGGCCTCAAGGATGACCCAAGACGCACTAGAGGGATTATATATCTCACCTGGCATGGAAATGCTGGGGAATCCCCCAGGAGGAGCTGGAACCTGTTGCAAAGGAAAAGGAGAGCTGGTCCTCCCTACTCTCAATGCTGCCATTGCAACCCTCACCAGGAAAACAGCATAAAGGAAAGGGAAGCAGCAGCAATGAGCTCCTTCTAGTATTGTGGTGATCTTGAAATAAATGAGCTCTGTCATGAAGTCAGTGGGTACAAGTTATTACAAGGCAGAAAAGGAATTATAATAAAATAAAACAACAGTGGGTCTAGAGTTCCTTCATGACGATGACAATGTGATTGTATTGTAGTCTAAGGCGCTGGTGCGAGTATTATTTTTGATGCTTGAGTGAAACATATTTACATATATACAAAGTTCTGTCGATAAAGCTATGACATTGTAGCACTATACTTGGTATTTTACTTTTTGTACCTTAAAAATAATTTACTATTGTTCAAAAATTCAGCTCTCACTGGTTTTGTTTCCAGAACCCCAAAAGGAAGAGAAAAACAACAGAAGTCCATAAAGGCAAAAAGGATGTATTCTCATTTCAGTTCACAGAACTTCTTGCCTTTGAACAGTACAAATATATACCCCCTAGGTTTGTAACAACATTGAAAGGATACCGAATACTTGAAACATCAAATTAACAGCAAGTCCACTATAGCTATGCAGAGTTTTTCCAGAATACCCAATAGATCTTGACAAGAATTTAATTGAGCTTTAACCAACTTGCCAAGCTTTACAAAATCCTATACTGCAGACTCTCCTTCAAGGAATAAACTTTAAAAACTCTGCAAGCAAACTGAGTTGAGTTTTACATAAACAAAAACTGTGCTTGATGGTCTGTAGATGAGATTTTTAAGTAATTGCCCCCTGTTCTTCACACCTGTATAAACCTAATATTAAATAAGAAAAATCCACAAAACACATCAACAAGCCACAGTGGAAATATACTGTGCACTCACTATAAGGAACATTTGTGGGGACGTGGCTTCTATTAGTTATAGTGATGTATTCCCTATACTGAATATGCAATAGTATCCTTTCACTTACTGCTGGATGTTCTGCAGAAGCACATTGGTGGCATGGGGTCCATTGATCACAGCACTTTCACCACAGTTGCAGCATGACAGATAATAGAGCCATGGGCAGATGCCCAGTGTCCCATGGGAAATCATCTTTTGGCTGTTGCCACATTAGAAAGGGAAGAACTGAAGAAATATCAGAGCATCTCATCATAATTACACACTTACATTGACATTTGCCACTGAAGTCCTGTACTGTCCCTTTCTCACACTTTATAGTTATTTGAGGGGTTCCCACCAGTAGTGTACCATATAACAGTGACATGCAGACTCTCCCCACTTACTTTTTACAAGACCACTTGCACAACTAGACTGATGGACAATGAAGATAGTAGGGGAGAAGCTTTTAATTCATTGTAAGTTATCATTCTTTATAGTGAAGTTATATCATGTATAGAGAAGAGAATCTTATGACAAGGTATTTTCTGGTTCCAAAATGCAAGGGGACAGATCCTCAGCTACTTTAAATCAGAGTAATCCCATCAAGATATGCTGATTTATACCGATGAGGATTAGGTTCAAAGATTTTCCTTTAAAGATACTACTACTGATAATCAATTATAACATCTTCAAGAACTTCATACAAACATCTCGGAAAACCCCTAAGAGGTAGAAAAAAATTATTATTTCAGTTTTAGATGGCAAAATAAAGACAAAAATGTGTTTTGGGGATTTTCCAAAGAGACCCAGTGACTCACTAGCAGAGCCAAGATTAGAACTCAGGAGTTCCTCTAAACCAGGCTGCCTCTTTAAGATATAAACACATATACAATTAAACAATAGTTGTAATGCCAGGAAGTACAGACGTGTGTAACATATTTCAAGTGAGGGTCAGAGTCTGTGCATTACCACACAGCCCTCAGGGCCTGAGGCAAGTGACTGGACCTCATGGTTTTTAATGCCCTCTAGCTGAAATAATTGCATCATAACCCTGTTTTTTTACTTATTGCTTGAATGTTATACTTATGTCTCAGTGTGTTTTAGAATTTTGGGGGTGTTAAATTATTTTTTCATACACTGAACTAGCTTTTTCAGACAAAGTTATAGTTCACCTCAGCAAACCTTCAAGTGTAACTGGGTTTCAAAGCTTATTTGTTTATTGGGGTACCTGAGAAAGTGGTAAATAATTAAGGTGAAATACATGTTTCCCTGAGAAAGAAAGAAGTTTGTATTTGTGCAGTAGAGTGGGTTATCAAAAACAGATGTGACCAAGTGGAATATTTTACATAAATTTATTAAAATAATTATTTACCTGTTCGTTATAAGTAGGGCTTAGTTCGCTAGTTGTTGCCAGTATGTACTGCCAATAATCTGCCAAAAAGCAGCTTGCTGGCAAAATCTTTGAAATGGTTAGCTTATGCTTGCACAGAACATTACAATCCTGATTCAAATGAAAACCTACCATAAACGAGCTCTTTGATGTTGGATTAACTGGAACATATTACTGATACATGGTATACTGTTTATATGGATTGTGTGTACTGTACAAGAAATATGGATACCTATTAAGTGTAACTTGATATGTAATTATTTAGGACAGTTATTGTTTTCAGTATTCACTATGAATAGGATCACAGTGTCTCCTCAGGTTTAAAATAAGGAGTATATATATCCTGTGTAGCAGCCCAAAGCACTAGAATACTGCTTGGTCAATTAATAAAGAAATGATATCAAAATGTAAAATATCTGACATCTCCCTGTAGTTCCTAATTTTAAAGGCAAGCCTTTTCTTTTAGGAACAATTTATACATTACATAAACTTAAGTTTTTCATCCAAGTATCATTTCAAGAATGGCAAGCTTAAATATTGGAGGCCATAGGGAAACATAATATTACGATAATGTTCTTTGGTGCGGTTTGGAAGGTTTTAGGAAACATTTGGAAGTATTTTTCTCATAAAGTCAGTTAACTATTGAAGTGTTATGATAGCATTCCCTTCTGCATTGCATATATTACAAAAGAGTCAATTTAAAGGGAACGTCCGTTTTAAATATCTGATTAGAGGGATTTCCACAAATTAGGAAATTACATAGTACAGTATCCTGGTATTAGTTTAATTTTTAAAAATGCAATTAAATAAGCAAAGGCGTAGATGATTTGAGGTGTGATATCAGTTTCAAACACCCATTCATTTCCAGTCCTGTATAGTAGAAGGAGAATCTGAACTGTTTGGAAAGCTTATTTTCTAAATAAACACTAGAGAGTTGAGTTGTTTTTCAGCATTTGAACATTAGTGAGTGGAACCAATTTTATTGGAGTCCATTGCAGCTCTCATAACTCTAAAAGTTAATGTTAAATGTAACCATTTTTTAAAACAACATTGTGACCAGTTCTTTTAGAACTCTGCAGATACAGAACATACATCAACAAGTTCTAAAGATCTGTCAAGTGTTAGACTAAATGGAATGATTTAGGTTACTGATAACCATTCTGCTGCCTTTTAATGTTAGTTTGTAGGTATTATGTACATATAATTGTTAATAGTGAAGTAAAATTACTATTGTTAAAAATATGGGAATAAGTTCCCATGTTGCCATAAAAAATTGCATTTTCTATCTTGACAATTTCTAGGTACCCTCACCTTTCACCTGATTGGTAAAATATACCAATTTTCTGTGGCAGTTAGTTATTGATTCACCTCTAAGTTTCTAGATCAACATTATAAAGAATTTTAAACATGCTTGTGACCTTGACATTACTTTGGAAAATAAAAACAAGTGATATGTATTTTGTAGAAGATTAACATTTCATTCACTTATTTATAATGTAATTAACCTGGCTCTGTTAAGTCAATAGTAGTTTTGCCACTGACTTCAAGTGGTGCCAGGATTTCACCATCTAAGTACTAAAACACAAAGTAATCACTATCAGTTTATCTTTGGTGATCTAAAGTGATTAAGGTATTTTTGAAGTCATTTGTCAGCCTGGGGTAAATATGTTATGTAACAAAATGGAATTAGTAATAATCCCACAAGCAGTAGATTAGAATAGACATGGTTTTAGCTAGAGCTGCATATAACAAGAAAAAGCAACACAAAAATCAAAACTAAGAAAGAACAAATCTACAAGTCCATAATAGTTTTGGAGTAGTTTCTACCATCTTCTGTTCCTATTCTGCACAGTTCCCCTGCAGATTTACTTTTCAGAAAGTGGTGTTACCATGCTGTGTCCTTTCTGGAAGAAGGATTGAAGAATGCTCTAGTCAAAACCCTTATTAGCTGAAACTGCATAATATGTCAATTTCACAGTGTATCTTCTGCAGTAATTTCAGTGCTGGAAATTCAGGAGCTGCACGCCCATAAAGAGTTTTCAAATGGAAAACTCAAGTGCACATTTAGAGACTGCTTTTCCCCTCCTCCCTTCGTTAGGCTGGTGTTAAAATGAAAGGCACTTTCATTGGTTCAAAATGAAACCGGATTGCAGAGCAGAGTTGGCAATGCTGAGAAAATAAATGAATTTTTTTAGAGGTTTTGGAGTGTCAATCCCAGGATATTAAGGATTCTACCTCAGAAAATATTTGGAAAATAGGCAGAGGGTAAAATTTCCAAGAGTAAAAGTGACTAAAGAACCTAAATCCCATTTCAAAAGTGACTTGAGTGCTTACAAGCCTTTATTCAAGACAAATTTCTGATGCCTCAGTTGCCTCTTCTTCAGTCAGCATCTAATGACAATGATTGCTTAGAGGTGATCTGCTCACAGGATGGATTTCTATCTCCTTTTCCTTCCTCTACTTCCCTTTTCTTCCTGTTTTCTTCTACTTCTCCATTTTTCTCTTCTGTCATTTTTCTCCTGTTCCCTCAGCTTTTACTTCTTCTCTCCCTTTGTTTCACTGTCCTGTTCTTTTTGCTCTTGATTTCTCATGTATGTGCCTCTCCTATCCTGCAGATCAAGTAGCTCAACTGGACCTAGCATCTTGTGTAACAAGTATTGCATCTGAACTCAGCACAGCCTTTTCTCTCACAGAGTATCTAGCTATCCATGCCATAAGATTGACCAGAGGTGTTGCATCCATCTAAGTTATTGCAGAAGAGCACATCAGCCAAACAAGCCATACTTGGGGTGATATTTCAGAGAGAAAGTGGGACTCATACTCATTTGTCTGCATCAAGGGTTCCATTTCTCTGAATCTGTTCACTTCCCACAAAAGCTCTCTGCAAGAGAAGACAGACTTAAATAGTTGCTCAAGTGCGGTTAATACTCTGGTTCCTTAGTATTCCATCCCTCCAATCCAATAGGAAGCTCCTTGAACAGTGTAGAAAGACATCTCAGGGATCCACTCCAGAATATGTATACGCCTGATGAGTTCTCGGGAAGGTAGACTTTCTAAGCCAGAGACCCATTAGAGAGGCCTAATCTTGATTTAGCTCATGCAATTTTCTCTATCACATTCTATGCTCTTTTCTGCCTCATTTCTTCTCTTCCGTCTGCTCTCTCCCCTTTTCTTTCAGTTTTTGTCCCTGAGTGATAAGTCTCCCTAATACTATCCTTCAAATGACATTGCCCCTAATGTAGTCCAGCACTGTCACCTTGGAGGTTATTTGTGATGGCTAATCTATTCCCTACACAGGATAAAACACATTGATTGCTATAGAGCAGGAAGTGGAAACAAATCATAGGAAGTAGTGCAGAACCTCACCAAACCCTAATGTGAACTGAAGAAATCCAGAGGCATCCCTACATATTCAATGGAATCTTTTAAATCCCAGGGATTCACTCACTGCTTTCCATAGAAAAAAGTCAGAATAGAGAATAGATAATTGCTTTCTTATTGTTGATCTAGCGCACAACTGTTAAAGACTCTAATACAACCACACTGCTGCTGTTTTCAGTACAGTGCAATGTTATAGAAATCACACAGAAAAAGCAAGAAAAATGATGAGATTTTTGCTTATTTCACCCTCCGGGGTAGCGAAGGTACATCAAAACACAATATAAGAGTAGTCTCATGAGGAGGGTGCAAATAGTACCACTTTTACTCCTGTTAGCCGATTTATGGCATTACTTTGGGGATGGATAGAGAATTACATACTAATTCGAGTTGCCATCTGCCCCATTTTGACCAGCATAATATTGATTTTATGACCATTGTACTGTATCCCTTAGCACAGCACACAAAGTGCCATTAAAAAAAATGCCCATGTGAGTTTGGTATTTGTGCATGCATTTGCCCAGTTATATATGTACTTACTTTGATAGTTGTAGTAATTTCACATTCAGTTATGGTAATTGTGAGGCCTGGTTTGCCAAGGCTCTTAGCAGAAAGCAAGGGAGGGACAGTGGAATTTCCCAGTGCCTGAGAACCTCATTGCAATATCTGTAGTTGCAGGCTGCAGATGTACTAACCATCACAAAACTTATGAGCCACAAGGATTCCAGGTATTATAATTATATAAACTATGCAGGGATTCCTGCAGAGGTTTAGACCACATTAATACTTCACAGAGGTACAATCAATCATTATCTTAAAAATAAGAATATAGATCAAAACATCAAAGCACACTTTGTAATAATGATTTTAAAAAATACCAACCACCATCACCAACATCAGTAACAACTAAGGAGATTCCCAGACAAAAATGTTGTTAAACTAGAATTTAGATTATGATTATGTATAAACAGCAGATACTTGGGGGAAGGAGAGTGTCACAGCAGCTTTGAAGCGAATTTGTTGAATTCTGAGGCCTGGGGCAGGGATTTTCTCTTTCTCTCATCCTCTCTCTCTCTGTCTCTCCCTCCTCCTCCTCTCGTCCTCCCCTCCCCAAGACCTGTTGAAACTCCCTGAACACAGCTTATTTACTCAGGCTTTTCACAGGGACCAAGATTTCACCTATGGAGAGCTGCTGTTCACATGTATACTACAAGAGTTACTGAAGTATATCTGTTTTTCTTGCCTTTTAATAGTAATATAGTTTTGTCCACAGGACATTCAAGTCTACTTAAAATGTATAAGTGAGCATAAATAAAGGCATGGAAGATCTGAATTTTAAAATTGCAGTCTTTTTGTCGCTTATGTTTGTTCTAAGAAATTATAGTTGTTTATTGAGAACAGCTCTTCAAAACACTGTGTAACACACAGTCCAGAACTTCTCCCCTAATAATTTGATCTAACCTAAAACAGCACTCCAGCCAGTATTTCTAATGTGGTTTTTATTCATCTGACAATGACATCATTATCTTTCCATTCTTTTATTGTTGTTGTTGCTTTTAATAAAATAGTGCACAGATTGACTGTTGGTGCCAATAAAGGAAACTGATTCCCATAAGTGATTTTTCATTAGGGTAAATGAGGTGTTATGAATAAACACATGCAATATAACATGACAACATGTTATGAAGAAAGAATGTAAAATGCACATTTTCTATTACAAGTACATGTGCATAGGTTTATTGGCACTGCAATTTCATAGTATAAATGTGGAGAAAATGCACACAGTACAGACTGAGAAAACCAGAAAATCTGGAACATAAAATGGCAGACATTCAGATTGACACTCAAAATGACTTTTAGTATGTTATGAAATTTCTATTATGTAGTTAGGAGTGCATGAGTTTAGTTAATTTTTAAGCCATAGTTATATCAACCAGGCATCTATAACAATATGCACCAAATTGACAGGTTCTGTTATTTGCTGTCTTCTCAATTATCTATCAGTGTGATCCATATTATCCATCAAAGTGATCAAAAATAAAGATCCAATTCTACCATGCCTATATCTTTACAATATTTATAAATAGGCATGGTAGAATTGGATTTTTATTTTTGATCACTTTGATGGATAAGATCAATCTTTATTTTAAGGCATATTTTTAGATTTTTATCACTCATAATTTTTCGCAGTTGTGCAGACTTGTGAGTTTTTACAATATTTTCCAGTTTTATCCCTTTAAATTTTCAGTGGCCAGACAATAATTATTTAATGACAGTAGATGTTGAGATTCACAAAGGTAAAGCTTCATAACTTTAACTATGAATGTTGTATGTCATAGAAACCAACTAAATGTTGAATTAAAGAAGAAAATATAATTTCTTACTTTTTAGAAACAACCTATATTAGAATTAGAATAGAAGTGGTTTGTGCTGAAACAAAAGCACAATATTTCTAAACCTTCTGTGTGAAACATCAAAAAAATGCCACCCACCTGCAACAACGGGTGTGGGAACTTGATGGGGCCAGCAGTGAAAGGGGGACACTCCCGAAAGGACAATAGGTAGCTCCTCCTCCTGGGAGTCTCTGGCAGTCTCTAGCCAGCTGGGATAGAGGGGTGCTGATTGGCCAGCATTCCCCGGCTCCCAGGATTTAGCCCAGCCCAGAGGCCATGTGTCACTTCTTTCAGCTCCGTTCCATCAGAGAAAGGGTTACTCACCAGCTTCCAGCAGCAGCAACAGCAGTCCTAAGATTCAGAGAGATGCAGGTAAGGATTCTGGGGCATCTTTCCCCAGGAGGGGGAGGCTCTCTGCCCTACTGTGGGGTTCACATCTCTTTCTCCCACCTCTGTCCCAGCATGAGGGGGCGGGGTCTATCCACTATTGGACAGACAGGATTCCATGCTGATTCCATATGTTGGGGTAGCATGGTTAAGGCATGACTGAAAATTTATAACAGAGGGCAGCAGAAAAGTAAAGGGGTAAAACAGACCAGGCACTTTGGCTGGAGGTATGACTCCTTAGCACCCCGCCCAGCTGGTATTCACAGACAGTGGGTTGCCAATGCCAAAACCTCCTTTTCAAAATACATATATAAAAGCTAATGTGCATTTTGCATTAATGATGGGAAATGTTTTGTTCATAAGGCAGGTATAAACACTGCTGTAGGGTATGCAGGGGCTCAGCATTGTGCACTCTCCTGTTATATGGGTCAACGGCAGTTCCAACAGGGCTGTGGGACAGGGGCTCTGCAAGGACCCAGTGCTTCAGCAGATGCCACAGGGAGAGGTAGTAACCATAGAAAAGGCTCCTTCTGCAATTAAGATACAGGGTTGTGGGATTTGTTGTTGGACAACCCCAGCAAAAAAGACATAGCTTATTTATGGAACGGATTTTTGGCCCGTTTTCACAGCCCATACAAGGGCATGCGGTGCTGCTTTTGGGCAGAGAACTTGAAGTCCACTAAAGACTTAAAGCATATAGAAAGGGCAGAGATCACCTTGGAGGTGGCAGCAGGAAGAGTGGCAGGTCCCTCCATATGTTCTAATGCCAGAATGGCATGTCTTCCTTGAGTGTGTTGCTGAAGAAGGTGAAGAGGGAATATAGGCTTATCCACCACCTGTCCTTCCCCTAGGTCTTCATTGGTAAAATGATTATATTGACCCCCAGCTGTGTTCAGAGAGATACTTGTCGTTTGATGCCATAGTTAGGGGATTGCAGTTCCAGGGCATGTTGACAAAATGCAACATCATGTCTGCATTCCAATTGCTTCCAGTGCATCCCAGGATTTCAGTTTGAAAGCCACTGATATGTTGATAAAGTCAGGTGTCATTTTGAAAAGATGCAGCTCCCTGCTGGAATGGGCAATAGTGCACCCCATGAAACAGGACAGTCTCATGCACAATCTTGATGGCTTCTTATGTGCAGGAAGACTAGGGGCAACTGCAAGTACATGCTTTAGGCATTTCAGAACCTAGCTGAGGATCTCAGGATCCCACTTGCCACAGAAAAAAAAAACAGAAGGCCCTGCCCCAAAATGTAACATTGAACTGGATTGTTTGGGGTTTCTAGGTTTCCTACAGAGAAAGTGAAATTGATCAGGGCCCTCAGATGGGCTCTCAAAGGGGCAAAGAAAATTACTCGGAGGGAGCTATAGGTGGTCATGGGACGTCTAAACTTACCAAGGGAATGTGGCTTAAGCTGGGAACTGGGTGTCAGGACTCCTGTGTTCTCTTCCTATTTTTGCCAATGACTTGTTACGTGGTCTGGTCAAGTTCATTTATTCTCATGATCGTTTAGTTTATCCATCTCTAAAATGCATTGGATAGTACTTTTCTAACTCACAGGGGTTTTGTGAGGCTTCATTAATTAGTCTGTGAAGGCTCCCAGTCAGGCATTTTGTGCTCTTCTGACGTCTGCCTCTGGACTGAGAAAACCCCACCACTTTATCAGAATGACAGTGAAAATGACGGATGACTTAGAAGTGTGGGAAAGATTCCTAGAAGAGTTAAATGGGGGTTTCGATATGACATTCAGACTGGTTGCTCAAGATTGAGCTGCTGGTACAATCTGCTGCCTCAGAAGGTATAGGTTTGGGGGTTTACTTTCATGGTGACCTTGGATGGGTAGATGCTGCCACTACCCAAGTGCAAAACCCCTTTGATAACCCAGGAAGCCGCACTTGGGAATTCCTTCCTGTGGGGTACCCTCAAGGCCTTACACACACACACACACCCCGCCCCGGGAAGAGCTGAGAAAGAAAACAAAGGAAATCAGCTGTTACCACCAGCTAATTAAACAACATATGCACAAACCTTTTAGGGACAGAAAAATCTAATCTTGTTCTTAAAATAAGTAAATTTTATTAAAAATAAAAAGAAAGAAAATACATCTGTAACTTAGGCTTTTTGCTAGATTTAAACCAAAAAAACAATTACAGGGATTAAGCATCAAGCTAGCTTTCTTGAGGTCCAGCTTAAAGGTTACAAGCAAAACAAAAGCACCATAAGCCATAAAGAAATGAAAAAGATAAACCTAATCGTGTCTTCCTAGACATTTCCTGATCTACTTACATATCTCGGGTTTCAAATAAGTAGTTTCTAGATATGGTCTGATGATTTTTCATACATGGCCCAAAGCCTTTTACAGTATAGTTCCAGCCCTGTCTCTGCTCTCCAGGAGAACAACACAGACAGACAAAGGGGAAGTCCCGTCTCCCCCCCCACACACACATTTTTTAAAAGTTCTAGCCTTCCCTTTGGCTCTTTTGGTCAGGTGCCCACTCCCTTCCTTTTAATTACGGACTTTTTAACCCTTTACAGGTAAAGCAAATAGAGAACAGCTACAAACAGGGATTTTATAGCTAACTGGCTGGCTGTAGTCATAAAAGGGAGCTACTCCCCCACCCTCTTCATTTATCACAGCCTGTAAGGCCAGTCATTCAGACTACACTGAATTTAGGGCATGGGAAGGGATTCATTGTGGGTGGCCCATATCCACACACCAGCTGTCACAATATGTGGTGCCTTTGACCCACAGTGAGTGGGCTTCCTTCACTATCTCTGGCCACCTAGAGAGCCCATCCTCTTGGAGTAAGTAGGAAAGTTTCCCAGACCCATGTGGACATTTCCTAGTGTGGAAACTCTTAAAAGGTGGTCCAAGAGGGGTGAGTGCCGAAGGGATGACAGGTTACCCCATAATACTGGAAACCCTGTTGGAATTATCAAAGGCTCTGCATGGGGTTGTGACTGAGGGAGCGAGGCCGTTTTATTTATGGCAGCGTTTGTTGTTGCCACCTTTGGCGCTTTGAGAGTGAGTGAGCTGGTGCCTACGGCAGCTACGGACAGTCCAGTGTGCGTTAAACATAACAGATGTGCAACTATCTGTCCCTCTGCTGTACTCAAAAAACAGACCAAAAGGGAAGAGGGGCTTATGTGTGTTGAAGGAATGTGCAGAGGAGTCCTTGTGCCCTCTAAAGGCGATAAGAGCCTCACTAAAAATTTCATGCCTGCAGCCAGGCCAGCTGTTCATACATGGTGATGGTAGCTTCCTGACAAGGTACCAATTCAGCATGGTACTGAGAAAAACCTTGCGCTACTGTGGTCTTGACTGAGTGAATTTGTTTCTCATTGTTTCAGGATTGGGGCAATGACGTCAGCAGCTGCAGAGGGTTTTGGTCTGTGGCATGTGCAGGCAATAGGGCACTGGAAATCAGGGTTTTACCGGACTTATGGCAAAGATGGCAGGGAATGGCAAAATGTCACTACCCAAATGTGCTGGTTTGTTTCAGAAGCTACCCAGAGCATATGCAGGGTTTGGATTTGCAGGCACCCTATAATGCATTGGGCACACAAGAGAGCAGCAGCCAGGTCAGCAGCCAGATCTCAGCTTGGCTTCAGGGCCAAAGCTGTTTACATTTAGAAGGGGCATGCAGTGAGATCAGCTCATACCACTTCTGCACTCACTGACAGTCAAGGGCTGGAAGCAGACCCAGCTCATGTGGACAAGGCTAGAAAGAAAGTTAGAAAGGGGGTCACCAAGATATTCCTTAAGAAAGGAGGGTTCATTGATTCAGCATAGGGACATCCATTCCAATTGGCTGGAAGTTTTCAGGGATGGTAGCGTATATCTGTCAGATGGAGGTGCTGACTTATGACTATGGCACGTGCAGCCAAGGTTTGGGCAGGTGTTGTGATTCCAGGTGGCATAGTTGGGTAGGGAGCAACCAAGCTAGTTGCTGGCACCCCCTTTCCTCAGTTTCCAGTGCAGTTAAGAAAATAAAATGAACATTTCCCAGAGATAAAAGACCTGGGACTTTGGTGATGGACTTTGAGCTCATGTGATAAGATGCGATCTTGTGGCCTTTGTGCTCTGAGGTCAGATCTTGTGATCCTTGCAGGCCAAGGTCCCCACCCTGCTGCACCCTCCGTTCCCCTGTGGGCCAGGGAGGATGCTAGGACTCAGAGAGAGTTGAGTCCTGGGGGATAGGCTGAAGAGAGCCTAACTCACATTATGGGTTATATGGTAAGGAGCCCTATAACCCCCACAGTGGAACCAATTTAATGTCTTGTATAGGAAAGTATAGGTGATGGGCAGGTAGAGCCATTCCCCGTGTTAAAGTTCAATAAAAGTTGTGGCCTGCCGCTTAATTCCATGCATGTGTCTGTCCTCATTTTGCAGCTGTGTCCATATCAATGAGTTATGCATGAAGACTAAACATTTTCTATAATTTTAAACTTCAAGAAATATAGCAAAAATGCTAATACTTGTAAGCAATTTTGCATAGTCTGATCTAAAAGATTTCACATGTACAAAATTATCTAGCTTAAAAAAAGGGAGGGGGGGAATCCAGCCATACTAGAAGTAAAATGTTCTGGTTCTTTGTTGTTTTATTTTTGTGTATATAAGACATTCTGGTGGAAACTACCTGCTGGATGGTGATTTCTCAGATTTCTTTGCAGGTGATCAAGGGGTAATGTAGTTGGCTGCAGGCAGTCTAAAGCGGTCAAATGTGCGCAACTGGTCTGGAGCTTGGAGGTCAACAGGTATCAGAGGCATTCCAGGGCAATGGTTAAAGTTCATGTAGGCATTAGTAGGCAGAAGATCCAGTTCAAGGAGCCAAGTCAACAGGTTAGGGAGGCGAGTTTGGGTGAGGTGGTAAGGCAGGGTCAGGCGAGGCTGCAGAACAACATGTCAGGCTTAGCAGTGGTGTGGTAAGGTAGTGTCAGGCAGCACAACAGGACAGCACCACAAGGCAGTCTAGGCAGCGACCAGCAGGCAATGGTCTGTTGCTCAGACAGCTTCCACTTCCTGTTGGGTCCTTTATATAGTCCAGATTCCCAATGAGAATGCAGTCTGTCCAGCCAATCAGGAGCCTGAGGCATGGCTGCTGTGAATCTGTAGGCCTTTAGTGTTAAGACTGTTGATAGGTGGTTCAGTGTGCCACTGGTGGGGTACAGCAGCTAAGGATGTTGTCTAAGGACCTGGCAGGCCTGAGTCCTGACATGAAGTGTTTCCAGCCAGTGCCCATAATCTTCATAAGCACTTATTTTAGAAGGTGTCTGGTTTTCTCTGTAGTGTTTTATTAGCTTTCCAGCTCTCACCATTGTATGTTAGCACCAAGAATATGTTTGAATTGAAAATTCTCAGTTTTGTTCTGGTGCTGTATAGCTTTGATTTCCACACGTTGTTAAGTTCAGTAAGTTCAATGGATACCTTTTCTATCCATGATGTCAATTCCTTCTTAAGGGCTCCTTTAGCCAATATGGTGCTGCCAGTAAGGTAAACTGTTCAACTTCCTTAATATTTTTGCCTTCTAATGTAATATTACTACTTGATGTCTGGATTCCATAGATGCTTATTTCAGCATACCTAATTTTGAGTCCTGCTTGTCCTGCTATTTTTACCTGTGTGTCTGTCTTTGTTTGTAATTTTTCAGGAGTGTCACTCAGTAGTGCAATATCAGCATCAAAGTCCAGGTCTTCTAGATTTTTGCCATCTACACAGGCTATACCAGTGTTTGTGTTACTAGTATATTTCTTCATGATTTAGTGTATTG
Organism: Lepidochelys kempii; assembly: GCF_965140285.1. Classification (NCBI taxonomy): domain Eukaryota; kingdom Metazoa; phylum Chordata; order Testudines; family Cheloniidae; genus Lepidochelys; species Lepidochelys kempii. The sequence continues at coordinate 23,588,762 of NC_136390.1, read as the reverse complement.
CAATGCCAGCCAACAGTGAATATAAAATGCAGCCCTGTTTCATGCCAATGTCTACACTGAATCACACTGTTGTCTGGCTGTTCCCCCTTACAGACTACTTCACGTCTCTCTAGATGATCTTGATGATGTTGATTACTTTAGCTGGGATTCCATAGAACTGAAGAATATTTCACAATGCAAGTCCGTGCAGGTTGTCAAATGCCTTTTGAAAATCAATGAAACTGATGAAGAGGGGAGCTTGCAATTCTATATATTCTTACATGATGGTCCTTACCATAGAATATCATTGTGAATATCTGATCTATACAGGATCTCTTGAGCCTAAATCCAGCCTATTTTTCTCTAAGCTATGCATGCACTGACTCTTTCGTCCTGTGTAGTGTCACACTGCAGAGGGCTGTCCCAACAATACAGAGTAGCATAACTCCTTTCCAGTTGTTACAGTCAGTAGGATCACCCTTTTTGGATATTCTGACAATGATTCAGTGTTTCTACTGGTAGAAGGGGGTTCTTTTTTCCAAACTTAATTGAACAGCTCCATCAGGTTCAATAGGATGGTGGTATCACGTACTTTTGGCATTTCTGCTGTAATTTTATCATCTCCCACCGCTTTGTAGGTTGCAGCCTATATTCTGACATCTCTATCAGACTGATGTTAATGTGAAATTGATCAGGTTCACATGTTGCATCAAAATCTTGTGCTGCGGTGGGTCTGGGGTCTATTGAGGATGTATTTGAAATGCTCTTCCCATCTGTTTTTCTGTACTACCTCAGCTGTAAACATTTTTCCATCTTTGCTTTTTATTGGCCCATGTCCTATTTTAAAATTTCCACACAGGGTTTTTGTCATTTAGTAAACAGCTCTGTGATTTCCTATCATAGCAGCAGCTGGATCTTCAGCATGTCCCCATCTCTCTTTCCTTGCATTGCTTTTTTGCTGCTTTGTCTGTTTTCTAATACCCCTTCTTTGCTTTTTCCAGTAGTTCATTGGTCTTAGCATTCAGGACCTTTTAGTACATTTCTTTCCTCCGTAAGATGCCATGTCTCTTGGTTTATCCAATTCTTGCTCTATGTTGCTATCCAGCTGTCACTGCTTCAGCTTGAATTACATTGTCTGTGAACGCTGACCATTTTTCTTTAGGTCCAGTCAGTGTCTCACCTTCCTCTGTCTTGGGCAGTGCCTCCGACCTGCTCCTTAGTTCAGGCTGGAATTTTTTGTAGTACTCTTTCATTTTCAGTTTTATAGTGTGGATTTTCGGTACCATTTTATGTTTAAAGTTGATCTTTCTCAATTTTAATTTCAGTTTAGCAATGTGAAGACTGTGGTCATTGCTAACATCTGCTATTCCATATGCTCTTACATCTTGGACAGATTACCTGAATTTTGAGCTAATGCAGATGTGGGCAATCTGATTTTTGTGTATGTGTTGAGGGAACAGGGTACTTGGAACCACAATTCAGTGAGTCTCTTGCCATTTTGGATGATGATTCACAACCCATGCTTCCCCATTGCTCTTTCCATACCTTGGTTGTCATGTCCTACTTTAGCATTAAAGTCACAGAAAGAAGTGCTGAATATATTTGGGGCACATAATCCAGATGCCAATACACAAACTCCCACATGAAACTGGTAAGTGGTAACCAACTGATATGGGAAAATGAGGGTGCCTGAAAGAGATCTTAAGAGGAAACCTGAGCAGGGAGGGAAGAATAGCTGATCTCAACATCTTACAGCAAATAGAAGCAGCAGCAAATGACAGAGAGGAATGGCAGAGATTGGTTTCTGCCCTGAGCACCAGCATTGGAGAAGGAAAGATATAATGTAAAATATAAGACATTAGGGGAAGCATATAGTGGAAGGAAGTAAATACTTTAACTATAAATGATTCATGGGGATTTTTATTAAGAATGGGAAAAGTTCTGAAATGTCTTATATTTTTTTTGTCTCAACATGTAACTAAGCCCTAATTTTTATTTGAAGGTCTTGTACCCTTCTGGACTGTTGCCTCCCCTCTCCCCCCCCCCCCCCGCAATCCAGGATTGGTTGTTCATCCAATAGCCTCCTACCCATCTTTGCTATTTTACACTGTTTTACTCTACATGTCTTTGATGCTATCTCATGAATTTCAAAGAGGGATCTTGGCAAGTTTGGTGATCTCTAATGGATGAAAAACTGACTTCAGTTGAATTTGTCTCACACTTTACCAAGATCACTAACATGCAATACACCCTTGACACAGAGAATCACAAAAGTAATCAAGATTTTGAGTCAGCTTGGGCTTAGCAGAGACTGCTAGAACTGCTGAAATCCAATAATAGATAACTAGGTCTGCTGAGTGCAAAACCATCCTTGAGGTGTGTCAGGGAAAGGGATGAGAAAAAGGATGGTGAATGAAAGCAGAGAAGGCATCATCTGTCTCTTCTATAAGCTTGGTGTGAAATTAGGCAAATCATTTTATCTGCATCATATTTTTCACATCTGTAAAGTGAGGATAATAATATATTACCTCATAGATTTCTCAGGAGACTTAATTAATTAATGTTTGTAAAAATGCTTTGAGATCCTTGGCTGGACAGTGCTATAGAAATTCTGTACATTTTTGATGTTTGTTGAGATTCAACTATTCCCAGGCAGGTATCCGCCAGAGAGCAGATTACACTTGGAGGGAGGCAGAAAGTACATTAGAATGTCATAAATTTGGAAGAGAAGGATTTCTGTGAATTTTGAGGAGAGATTGAGAAAGTTGGAGTGAAGATGTTCTATAAAAATGTGTTAACATTTTCTATAATAACTTCCATCGTTAATCCACGACTTGTCTCTCCAGTTTACATGATCAGATAGACTAAGTTTAGTAGATTTCCCTTTTTAATTTCAATTGATTTGTTTAAGCATCATGCAAAGCTTTAGCTAGTGGTCAGGAAAAATAATGTCCACTATATCATTCCTATCATGTTGACAACATAGTTTATACTGTACATGATTTACAGTGAGCTATGTGGTCTTCCAGGAATTATAAATGTTATATCCAGGTACAACCTTTTAGACATCATGATATGTAATAAAGCTTAAATGTCCAAACTAGTCTGCGGCAAATGTCTTTCAAACTAAGTCCAAAAATGAATTATTTTACATGAGTACTATGGATTCCAGTTATGACTATTCATGGGTTTGTGCTTACATCCTTTATCATGTCTCCACTGTTGTTAATAAAATACACAAAACTACTTTATGCCAAAACAATGGAAGTTAATGCAGATAACTTGTTCTAAAGTTAACCATCAAATAAATCTTTTTTACCCCCCAAAAATGCGTAAGTGAAATGGTGTTCCAAAACTTTTAAAAATTGTCAAAATGATGAACACTCTGTGTGTAATACGAGCAAATACCACAGAATTGATTGCACACACATGTCTTACATAAAGGATATTAAATAGTTTACTCCAAAGAGAAATTGGTGAAGTCTTATCTTATATAAAAAATTCTGTAATGACAGGTCAGATTTATGAGGACTGAAAACTGGGAAAGAAAAAAATCTTCAGAGCTGGGGCAGTGTATGATTGGAGAGGAGAGATAAAATATTAGGAAGGTAGAGGAGGATAAAACACAGAATACCTGGGCAGTCGCACCTCTCAGACTTCAATGGACTATTTTCAAAAATACTTTAATCAAATTATGCCATGGCCACATTGCTAGGTAAACATAATTTGGAAATTTGTTTTTTTTAATTTCCTCATATAATTTTTATAGTAGTGTAAACAGGACCTAAAGTTGGTTTGCACCTCAACATTAATTGTGACTACAGTTTCAGACAGAATTAAGCTGGGGATCATTTGAGTTTTGATTAATTGCTGGTAGTCACTGTTTCTACAGTAAAAGTGAAAAGACTCAAAATGAGTGACATGAAGGAAAAAAGAGCAAGGATGGTCTTGTGATTGAGGCATGATACTAGGAGTTGAGTGATCCAGGGTCTGTTCAGGTCACTGAAGCTGTCTGTCACTCAGTTTTTCTATATATATAAAATGTGGATAATAATACTTACATCATAGAGATCCTGGGAAGATTAATTCATTATAATATTCTATTGAAGGCACTGTATCAGTAAAAAATGAAAGTATTTAAAATTGTAAATTATATGGAATTTTGTGTCAGTTTGTATTACTTCAATATTAATATTTCCATATTTCTGAAGTAAAGGAACATAAGTAAATGGAGATCTAAAATAAGACATGTATTAGAGCCATCATCAACATTTTCAAACTTAATTGCCTAAATTTAGGCACCTAAGTCCTTATTTAGACACCTAAATAAGTATCCTGATACTCAGAAGTGCTGAGCAACCCCAAGTCCCATTGATATAATCTTTCGTGTTTTAGAGAGTAGCTCAAACACATAGGCATGGAAAATGTAAGATTATGGAGCAGCACAAATGACACTTATTTTTGGGAGCACCATCACTAGTTATATCCTTTTATGGTACCTCTAAAATAATGCCATTAAGAACTGGCAATATCAGGCAATTCTAGATCTATTCTATTCTATCTAGGTTCTCATACTGTGCTTACTACAGTCATATCTGAGCGCCTTCCAGTAGTGCATTACGCAACATGACTCCACATCTGTAATGTGTTGTCTGTTCTCTCATCCTCTCCCCCAAGGGAGAAGTGTGTGCAAGGGAGTGTCTTACTTTGGTATATGTTTGGAGGGTTGGTTTTTGTTGTTATTTTGTAAATATATACTTTGTTATATGTTTGTTAGAGAAGGCAAGGTCAAATAAATGTGTCTTGTACTTGGAGCAGAAAGTAGTGAGGTTTGTGATGGTCCTTAGTTCTTGGGGAAGTTCAATCCAGTCTCAGACTGCCCCCAGAGAAAGTTCTATCTACCACCAGATTATCTTTACTCTTATTCTAGAGAGTTCCACTGTGCCAGAGAAAAGCATAGTTACAGTGTTTGTCCCAAAGCTTTAGATTGTCTTTTAGATATCCTGGGCCCAGGCTATTGAGACCTTTAAAGATAAGGACCAAGACCTTGAACTTGATTTGAAATTCAATGGTAAGCCAGGGTAGACAGTAGAAGACAGGTTAGATGTGCTCACAGTAGCCTGTGTTGCTGAGATTTGCTCCAGCAATCTGGTTTAGTTACAGTTTCCTAAATACTGAAGGCTTCATTCCCAGGTATATTGCATTCCAGCCAAAGGTGATGAAGGCATGGATAACTGAGACCAAGTGTTCGTCCTCCAGGATGGAACAGAGTCTTCTAGCCAAGTGGAGATTGAAGAAGGCATTATTCACAGATGCTGCTCAGCATCACTGAGAAATCTGAGAGTATGCCTAGTCTACAGACTGAATTCACCAACTGTGGGTGTGTATCTGCTGCCAAAGGAAACTGAACTGTGGCTGAAAACTCCTCAAAATATTTTCCTCTGCCCACCAGCATCACAATCTCAGTCTTGCTTGGGTTGATCTTCGCACAGCTATACTACATCCATAAGCTGATCTCATCCAGACACTGAGCGATCTTGGTGGAAGGGGTATTGTCATCTGTGATGACAGCTAGAATTGTGTATCATCTACGTATTGATGGCACTTGAATTCATGTCATCTGACCCTTTCACCTCATGATTTCATGTAGATGTTGGAAGGGATCAGAGAGAGTATCCTTGTGAAACTACACAAGTGTGGGGTCTAGTGGTGGAAGTGCAGTTTCCCATCACTACTCATTGGGTAGCTGATGGGAAGCACTCAAACCATTTCAGTGTATGTCTACATTTTGAGTTGTAGGTGTAATTTGCAGCTTGTGGAGACATACCTGTGCTAACTCTAATGAAGTTACAACACTAAAAATAGAAGTGCAGCCACAGTGGCATGAGCGATGGGATGGGCCAGTCACGTATTTTCAGTGTGCTAGATTGCTCAGAGCTAGCACGGGGATGTCTTCTCCAGCTGGAAATTACATCTCCAGCACAAAGTGTCACCGTATACTTAGTGCATTACTCTGGACCTCAGCCACCTCTTTCAGATCTGACAGCAGAACCTCATGGTCAGTTGTGTGGAGTGCTGCAGAGAGGGCTAGGAGGATGAGAATGTCTGCCGGTCCTCTCTCCATTGACAGGAGAAGATCATCTGTCAGTGCCACTAATGCAGTTTCAGTTCCATGTCCTGGTCTGAATCCGGATTGTGCTGGGTCTAGAATGTTAGCTTGTGTTAGATGATATCTATTATCATATTATTAGTATGAAATTTAGGCAAATAATACTTTGATGAGCACATTTGTTCAGAGCAGCTAATGTAGTTGTAAGTATGTTAGGTTAGCCATTGGTAAGATGCTACTTTTTTATACAGATATTTCTTCATAAAGTGCATGGGAAGTGCATGTGAATTTTGATTTACCAAAAACATTTCGTAAGATTCTACATTAACGTTTACTGGTAATAGTAAGCAGTCCTGATATGAGAATGAAATAGCTGTCTTTGAAAATGGTAAATAAATGGGATTGGCTGAGGTTGGCTACTTCATCTAGATGGAAAGGGTTTACCTCCGAGATTGGTTTGGGAACCTCTCTTGTTTATAATATGTGTAATTGATTTGGATGAGGATGTTGAATGTGAAATATCCAAATTAGATGATTATATCTACAGGATAAATATAACAAATAATGGGGATTTGTTATATATCAAACTGCTGTAACTAGATTCAAAAGAATTTGGATCATTTAAATAACTGGGTCAGTAAGTGGAAAATACAGCTTAATGTCGTTAAATGTAAAATAATATGTTTGCGGGTAACAACCCAAAATAGAGAGTACAGATTAAACAGAACAGTTATTCAGCATACTGACTAGGAAAAGAAATTGAGGGGTTATTGCAGACAAATCCTCAAAGTAATCAGTCAAGTGTATGACTGCAGTAAACTTCTGACAGCAGTATGGGTAGAATTTTGGTAGAATTTCAGAGCCATTTATTTGCCTTTAAAGAGACTGAATTGTAGGGTAATGTGGATGAGTCCAGGGTTTAAGAATATTTGTTTTGACAATAGGCTAAAGAAGTAGTTTATTCTCAATTCAGAAATGAAGGTTTCAGTGTGATTGAGTAAAAATATGAAGAATATAGAAGGAGTTGGTAAAATAGAGCAAGTGTTCATTCTGGTAAAACGGTTCAATAACCAGGCCACGCAATCTAAACATTTGGAAATTAAAGGAAACTGGGAATTCAGACTTATTTATCTTAAATAGTACTAACCACATGAAATGTGTTGCCAAAGAAGGCCCACAGAAACAAATAACGTTTAAGTAACTAACCTTAAGATACATATATATATTTATGAAAGAGAAGACTTTGCAGGACCCAGTGACAGAGCTGTGCAGTTAGTTTGATAACTTAAAAGAGACAAACTGATGGAAAGAAGTGACTTTTTCCTCTCTCAGCATTTCCTGATGATGGCCCATAATTCACAACTACTTAAAAAACAAATATCAAAATTACATAGCATAAAATGTCACTTTTCAAATAGTACTAAGTGAGCACTGTGTCCTGCATATAACTAATAAAATGTATCCTGTTGTTGATTAGCTTTCAGTGGGTGAATAGAAGTTTAGTATGAACACATAACTGGAAGCCAAGAACTCCTGAATTGTAAGACTGTCTCTGTGACCTTGGCAAAGTCACTCAATCTCTTTATTTCCATTTTCTTTGCTGTAAATGAGAATGTGGTGATTATTCAGACCTACTGCCTAGTAGGGAGAGCCCAGGAAGATGCCTCTAGCTTGAGAGTGGATCTTATGGTGTCTCCTTTAGAAAGGGTATGTGCTTCTGAGCACCTTGGTTTATAGGGCAACAGACATGTCTGGCCTTTGTCTACTGCTGCTGCAGTTACTAAAGGGAGCCAGTAGGGGCATTGCAGGTTGAGAGGTATACGCTGTTTACTAATATGCAGTGTTCCAAATATAATTTTCTAACTCAGTAGGTGTATTGTTGCTAGGCCCCACTCATTTTACAAGTGTGGGAACAGATTCCTATACCTTGTGTCATGATAGGAATGGTCTGTATCCTTATTTTAGACGTCAGCCAGGTGAAATCTGAAGTTCACTTCAGCCTACCTCATGTTATAGACCAAAATGCACAACTAAATTCTAAGGTGTTGGTAACCTATTTGTTAATTATTTTGGGATAATATATTTTTAACAGAGATCCATTTGGGTCAGATGATGAGTAATGAGATAAGGAGACTTTCACTTTCATGCCACAGGTTCAGATTTAGCCCAGGTTATTAATGAATGAAAGCTGACGTAGGGCAGCTGTTCATTGTCCTATAAGAAGTGATTTGCTGGTCTCAGTATAGTCTCTAAGAGACAACTGTTCACATGATAGTAAAACCACCACTGCATTTGGCACTTATTAGCAATTTTATTGTAGTCTCTGCAAAAAGACCAAAATTTTAATGGCTATGGAAACAGAACTGCCTCCTTACCTCTTCGAGCTTTTCCTCCATTTCAAATTGGAAGCAAATGGTCTGCATGCGGTGTGGGATCCTGCCATCAATGTCTGTGCTATAGCTGTACTGGGGTTTAATAGAGGCACTCAGGTTCTAGTCC